>NC_092587.1:161135833-161437500 GCF_047663525.1 Anas platyrhynchos | reverse complement strand
TTGTCCAAAAAGCCATGCTGATTTATATCTCTAGAAACACTGATCCTTACTTTAAAAATGCTTCTAAAACCTAAAGTAATGTTTTTTTCTTCTCTACTCTGTGGACATCACCTTAGACAACAGGTGGTGGAAGGGGATTCCTGGAGACTACCGAAGAAAGTATGGAAGACTTTTATTCTATTTTTGAAGATTTGTGTAATTTCCTAAGAAAAAACAAACAAACAAACAAACAAAAAACATTATTTCCTAAGAAGACAAAACTGATGTAATTATTCCTTTTTAAATGGGCCTCTCAATTTCAGAAGCAGTACATGTAGCTCAATACATGCAAAGAACTGTTGCCAATATAAACACATTTTTTTCTTCAATATAAAAGCCCAAAAGAACATTATCCACCTAAAACCCAAATAAACTATTAGTATTCACATTTACTACTGAGCTTGAGAGGTTCATTTGTCTTCTGAAATGTTTATGTACATATATACTTATGTGTCTGAATATATATGTATATACACATCTATGCACATCTGAAAGTAAGGATGATATATTTTTGAATTCATGTCTGAATGGTAGTGAAAAAAATTATCCCACCTTGAACTGAGAATTATGCATTTCACTTAACTGGTGATATATCACTCTTTCTCTTAAACACATATAAACATATTTCTCTCAGTTTAATGTATATACATTTCCAAAATGATTTAATGTAAATATGTTGAAAACAAAAATGCGCAAAAATAAAAAAGCAGACTTTTTTTTTTTTTTTTTACTCCAGAGCTGAATAAGAATATATGCCATTTTTAGGAACACTAAGAATTTTACAGCAATTTGGTGGAAGAAAGAAGGAAGGAATAGCATGTAATACATGTCATCTTGATATTACCTTATATAGTGTGAAGATACTAGGTGTATACAAGAAAATACAGGACACTCTGAATGTATTTGCTAGAGAACATAGAGGGTGAAAAGGGCAGGAACAAAGAGATCCATTATAGATCCTTAAAGAATAGCAAGAACATTTAAGAAGTGCTATTACTAACGCATTGCCTACAACTCATTGTATTGGAAAATAAAACCACAGAAGCATAGGCTGGCTGAGGTCAGAACAAACCTCTGCAAATCATCTGGTTCAACCCCCGCTCAGAGACAAGCCTACTTAAATCAGGTTGTTTTATACCATATACAGTTGAGTTCAGGTACAGTCTCTGGTCGTAGCTGTTCCACAATCTCTTTGGATAATCTGTTATGATGTGTGAAAATCCCCTCTGCAATAGATATATATATCACATATATTATATATGCTCACACATTTTATACATATATAATATATATGTATATTATATATATAATTACATAATTTTATATATATAATATATACTTAATTTATTTACATACAATCAGAATTCCTCTTGTTCCAACTTCTACTCATTCCCTCTTTTACTGCTGCATAGTAGGTAGTTGCAGAGAGCCATCATGCCTCCCCTGACCTTTGACTTCTACAGGCCCAGAAGGCCTTGCTCTCTCAGTCTATGACCTGTGTTCCATCAAGTTCCTGATTAGCTTGTTAGCTGTCCTTGTCCAGTATGTCCAAGTCTTTCCTGTACTTAGGTGCCCAAAATTGTACGAAGTACTGCAAAAGCAATCTCACACATGCTGAACAGAGGGAAAGAATCAGTTCCTTCAACGTGCTGGCCACACTCTTGCTAGCACTGTGCTATTTTAATTCTCTCATAGCACAGCACTTCAATAGTTCATGTTCAACTGGTTGCCCACCAGGACTCCCAGGTGGCTTTATTCAAAGCTGCTTTCCAGCTGTAATGATGCATAGAGTTCTGTCTTCCCAGATTCTGCATTCTGCATTTGCTTTTATTAAACTTCATGAGGTTTCCATCAGCCCATTTCTGCAATCTGTTGAGTACTCTCCAAATAGAAGCCCTGTTCTCTAGTGCATCAGGTGCTTCCCCAGTATTTAGGTATCATCTATGAATACTCCCTTAAAAATCCAGTGAATTTAGTTTGTTTTAGGTATAGTAAAACCAGCAATTCAATTTTCTTTTTACTAAACATAACTTGCTGTTCTGGTCTAGATATACAGGGCTGCAATTAGAAATTCAATATCACTTTCCAGTTGTGTAGCTCAGTTTATAGTAAATATGGAAGAAGCAATAGTGATACCTGATAAATAAATCCATTGATAAATTCTGGCTGTTTATGTCTTTAATATAAAAATAAATCCAATCCAAAACCCAGATAACTAGAAGATGAAGCTGTTATATGCTCAAGGACTCAAGTATGGAGGATGTGAAAAAGGCTAAATTTAGTTTGTACTCTGCATGAATGGTTTCAAACCCACATCTCACACTTCTAAATGCTTGCCCTTAACTTTAAACTAACATAAAAGGGCTCTCTCAGGGTCTCATGTTGACACTGTTCCACTGCATATACACAATTAAATATTTACTGGAGAGACGTGGTTCATGTGTTCCCATCTCCTGGGAGACTGTCCTAGCTAGAAGGCTGGAGAGCTATTTTAGTTCTCCATTTCAATGACCTTTTGAGATTTTTATCTAAAGTGGAACAGTGTCAACAGGAAAAGTTGAAATAAGCATCCTAAGAATATCCTGCAGCCTAACTGTTCACATTGTTGTCCAATACAGAATGAGTATTGAAACATCATAAGTAACATTTCAGATAAATTTCAGATAAATCATCATCAGGATTTTGAAACACTTCCCTCAATCTCTCTTTCTGGAGTAGCTTTGTATAAATTACTTGAATATAAATTGAGATAATATGTAATAGAATTATAGTTACCTGATTGTTGGAATATATCATAACTAAGAAACAGCTATACAAATCTCCTTGGGCAAAAGAAGAACTGAGCTGCTGAGGGCATTTTGTAATACACATTTTAACATGCTTAAGAAAAAAAAAATAACAGAGATATTAAGGTTCTTTTGCAATCAATTTCTTTTTAGGAAAATAAATTCTCATTTTAAAACCATATGCTCCTTGAAAAACAAAACAAAAGAGCTTTTGTAATACGTTTACTGTCAGAACATTAACCTGTCATATAAATGTTTTTTTACAGGTGTAAATGCCTCATACCCAATTACCTCACATCATGAAGTTAGATTTACTCTGCCTTACAGAAGAAGCTATAATGGTATTGCTTGACCAGAAATATTTTCAGTTTCAGTCTTTAACTGGCACATTAGAACCTTTTCTGGACTGATAGCTTTGCAAATTCAATGATTACAGGAGATTCTGAAAAGGAAACAAACCTCCAAGAGAAACTTTGTGGCTGTTGTGTATTCCATCATTTTTGAAAAAGGCCTTGGAGTTTTCCATGCCTCATGTGTTATTAGCAGTACCAGATCAGTGGTTTTGTCTGCAAGCCAGACTATAAATCATCATCAGTGTTAGGCATGATATTCACTGTTAATGCTTTGTTTTCCCTACTGAAATGTCTTTTGGTGCTTATTTTCTCTTGATCCTTGGCATTCTGCTGACCATCAATCAAAAGAAGTTGGACATTCCTCTCTGTCTTGCCTCAATGAACTCCTGATTTTCTTGACCATTAACCACGCTCTGGAATGTACATTTACTGACTGCATCCCCATATTCTCCTCTCCCAGCTACATTCTCTTCCTGGCACTGGCTTGCATAGCTGTATTCCCCATATACTGAATGCACAGCATGTCATAGACTGCTTGATATGGTCTGGGAGCCCACAGAAAACCACTGATGCACAAACCACTTTTATTCCACAGAGCTATGGGAGCCTAGAGGAATAAGAGCCTTTCTGCTAGGCAGAACACACCACTTCACTCACACAAAACAAATATTCCTGACATTACTGTTTAAAAGGTTTTATATTCATGAAAAAAAAAGGGGGGGGGGGGGGGGGGGGGGGCTGTAGACTGATGTTTATCTAAAGATGTAACCTGAGAGAAGTTTTCTCGAAACATGTGAGCAAGCTTGATTTCATGCACCAGCTGTTTTCTTTCTTTGCAAAAATTCAGCATTTACTGGAGTGAGGAACACTCTATATTCATTATTCAGGAACAAGGAAGTTTTGACTGTTTCTTGAGCTTCTGCAAAACCTTTAAAAGGGAAGGAAAAGAAAACTGGTTCAACACAAGTTCAGCTACATGGTTGAATAATTTATCATAGTATTTCCCTGAAGGGAAAATGCTTTTGCTAATCCAAAGACTTTCTTTTATAAAACAGATTGATCAGTAGGCCATTTTTTCTATATTGGACTTCTTGGTTTTCATGGGCTGAAAGCTAATATGAATTTTCATATTTCCCCTGCTTCAAGAAGGGGAAAAATGTTGTATCAGTCTGCAAGCAGTATATTAGTCACATTTCTTCATCGCTGAAACAGGTTATTAACTTTGCCAGGTAAGAGGCTGAGAAAAGTTTCATGGGTTCATTGCTCAAAGCATTCTAACTCATTCAAAATATACTGTAAAAATTGACATAATTCAATAGTGCTGTCAAAGATTTGGGCCTTAATTCTAAATATAGTCTGCATGGTTTTATGTTTCTTTGTATGCAGATTTTATTACAATATTGCAACCAAAGGAATGAACTTTCATACATAGTTGATTTGGCAGTACGTAGGTAACAGCACTACCCCTTCCAATACTAGAAGAGGCTTGGCACCTCTCTTACTTAGATAACATTTCTAGCTATCCAGTGAAGTGCAAGTTAAATAAATAAAAAAAAAAAATACTTGAATCACGTTCAAACAACATTTGAAATTAATTAGAAATAAGAACTGCAATAACTTTTTAGTCATATACCAGCACTAGAGAGGGAATCTGGACAACAAACTGGATGAATTACCTCGACCAGTATGGTAGTTTATACATATACTGTCTGATTGACTGATATGGTGGTACCTTCTAGATTCTTTCTGCAACTTTAGCAATGCAAAGAAGTCATAAATCTGTTTTAACTAACATGTAAAGCCAAGTTTTTGACTTCTTTGCATTGGTGGAATTATAAGCAGCATCTGTTAAGTTACTATGACAGCTTTGATTTGTACCTTCTAGTTCTTTGTCTCTTGCATTTTTGTGATATATGCAAATAGTGGATGTGTGCCTGTGTGCCTTAAAGCCCTAAAGATGGTGAGAGGTCTAGAGGGCAAGACGTATGAGGAACAGCTGAAGTCACTTGGTTTGTTCAGCCTAGAGAAGAGGAGACAGGGGAGGCCTTGTGGCAGCCTACAGCTTCCTCATGAGGGGAGCAGGGGGCAAGAACTGAGCTCTGCTCTCTGGGGACAGCAACAAGACCCAAGGGAATGGCATAGAGCTGTGTCAGGGGAAGGTCAGGCTGTGAGTTAGAAAAGGTCCTTCACTGAGAGGGTGGTTGGGCATGGAACAAGCTCTCCAGGGAAGTGGTCATGGCACTGAGCTTGCCAGAGTTCAAGAATTAGACAATGCTCTGACATATGATCTGATTTTTAGGACATCCTGTGTGGACCCAGGAGTTGGAGTAGATGATCCATGTGGGTTCCTTCCAACTCAGGATATCCTATGATTTTATGAAATAAATCTTAAAGATTTGCAGGTGTTAAGTACTGAAGTAGCCCACATACAACAATATATAATCCTATAGTGAGTATGTTCCCATAGTGGGTGTTAGTTTAGAGTGGATTTCTCTCTTCCAAATTTATGGAATTTATTCCAGTGCTTCAATCTAAGCATTTAAGATTGAGCTCACCTTCCTAGGTTCCCTGTATAGTGACTGGAGTGAAATAAGAAAGGGTGGTTGTTAGATCTTTAAGTCTCTTTTTTTTAGGATGAACTGTGATTAGGAATTACCTATTACAGGGAACATACAGAATGTGTTCAGAATCACATTTCGAGAGTACGATATTTGACCTTTTAGGCATGATTACCCAGTGCTTCAATCTATCTAGATCGCTGTGCAAGACCTCTTGTACCTTGACAGAGTCAACACCTCCCAATTTGGTATCATCAGCAAACTTGCTAAGAATGTATTCATAAAAATGATGATTAAAAAGTTGAATAAAACTGACCATAGAATGGAACCCTGGGGAACACTGCTAGTGACTGACTGCCAGCCAGATGCAGCCCCATTCTTGATGACATATTGAGCTCTACCATTCAGCCAGTTCGTCACTCAGTGTAGAATGAATCTGTTTATCTCACACTTGGCGAAGTTGTCCAAAAGGATACTGTGAGGAACAGCATGAAAAGATTTCTAAGTATCTAAAATAGCCCTTAGATTGGTAGGAATATTTATATACCCCTGAAATACAAAAAGTTAAGAGGCATAATACCACCAGTGGACCCAATATACATATACATTATATATATATGGTGGAATGACAATAGAAATATGGTTAAAACCAGTTTTTGAAGAGTCACTTCAGTGTTCTTATGTACACTAAAGTCCAGTCTCAGTGAATTCTTTGAGATTTCTTTCAGAATCGTATTTTCTTCTAATTTCCATTTATAGACATATCATTGTATAGTGTATAATACAAACTTTGAGAAGAAAAAAAACCAACAAAACACATACAAAAAACAACAAACTAAATAAAGACTGTCATTTTTTTTGTGACAAAAAGCAAACAAACAAACAAACAAAAAACAGTATTTGAAATTTTAAAATGTTTATAAAATTCCCACCCAGCCTATGGTTTTCAGCTTTTAGGTACAGTTGCTACTCAGTCTCTACTACAAGGAAGTTAAAAGAGTTTTGATCCTAAATGTTGCACAGCAAAATGCAGATCCAGAGGCAGTTTTATTTCATGGTGTTAATTTCTTGGTTTATACTATTGAGATTGGACTTTGCCTACTTAATATTTGAATTGCTTTCCTCCTTCTTATAATTCTTTACTCTTCTTTTCTCCCCTTTTCTTTACCCCGAAAACACTGAATCACAGAATCATAGCAATACCTGAGTTGGAAGGGAGCCACAAGGATCATCGAGTCCAGCTCCTGGGTCCACACACAGAACCACCCAATAATCAAACTATGTGTCTGAGAGCATTGTCCAAATGCTTCTTGAACTCTGGCAAGCTCAATGCCATGACCACTTCCCTGGGGAGCCTGTTCTATTGCCCGATCACCCTCTTGGTGAAGAACTGTTTCCTGACACCTAGCCTGACCCTTCCCTGTCACAGCTTCATGCTGTTCCCTTGGGTCCTGTTGCTGTCCCCAGAGAGCAGAGTTCAGTTCCTGCCCCCTGCTCCCCTCATGAGGAAGCTGTAGGCTGCCACAAGGCCTCCCTGTCTCCTCTTCTCTAGGCTGAACAAACCAAGTGACTTCAGCTGTTCCTCATACGTCTTGCCCTCTAGAACCTTTACCATCTATTTTGCCTTCCTTTGACACTCTTTAATAGTTTTATGCCCTTATATTGCAATGCCCCAAACTGCACACAGTACTCAAGGTGAGACTGAAACAGTGCGGAGTATAGTAGGACAATTACTTCCCTCGATCAGGAAGCAATGCCATGCTTGATGCACCCTGGGATATGGTTGACCCTTTTTGAAGCACTTCTTAAACACAAATTCTTACTCTAAAGAATAACTCATAATAACTTCTGAATCAGAATTTCTTATAAGAAATACATCAGTCCATATTTCCCGTGAAAATGTAGAAGTTCAGTAAGTTGTATCATTTATTTTGATTATGTCAGATACATTCAATAAATTTTGGTGTTGTACATAAATTGAATGGACATTTATTTACATTTGCCTATGATCAACTTGCAGTTGATCAAATTCTGAAAAACAGACCATTTTCACAACTGGGAGATATCAGCACAGTTCCGTGGATATTCCTAATGTAATGCAGATTGACGACTGAGGATCCACCCAAGACAAAAACATTGAATTAAAACTAAACCAAACCAAACCAACCAGCCAACCAAAAAAAATCTATCAGACAAAATGCCTGGAAAAGTCTGCTATATTTCACTTGAATGAAAAAGCTGAAAGAAGAACATTGTAAAATTTCAGTGATCCACAAGACATTTCTCTTTGAGGGATGTATATACATTATCAATTTATCCTGATCATGGGTTGTCAGATGTCCTTATGTGTGATGAATATTTCAACCACACTAACTGCTTTGTATTTAAACATTCACTAGGGCTAGGGGAAAAAGTGAATCTCAAGCGTCATAGCTTGTGACCTTCCATGTTCACTTGATTTTTGTTTGTTGTTTTCTACCAAGAAAATCAAATTATAATCTCCAAAAAGACTAGTCCAAATAAATATCCAAAATGATAATGAAATTTATGATGTTATATGTTTGAGGGAAAAGAATTATTGTTTTGTTTTTCTTGCTCTAATCAATGAGGCAGAATAGTCCGAGAAAGAGGCTATATAAAATAGCTCATTATACAGATACCTAACATGATAAATTACTCTGTAATTTTCTCCATTGTATTGGGTCTGGCTGGAATGTTAACTTTCCCAGCAGCAGCCCATACAGTGCCGTACTCTGCAGTTGTAGCTGGAACAGCAGTGTTATCACACCAGTGTTGTGTCTGCTGCTGAGCAGCAGTGGCACAGTATTAGGCCTTTCTCTAACCCTCTTAGGGGGTGGGCAAAAGGTGAGGAGAGAAACATCACTAGGGCAGCTGGCCTAAACCAATCAAAGGGATATTCCATACCATGTGATGTCACACTCAGCAATAAAAGGTGGAAACAGGAAGAAGAGGGGAGGGGTGGGCTCTCGTTTGGAAGACGTCGGTCCTCCTCTCGAACACCGGCTGCGTGCGTTGAGGCCTTGCTTCAAGGACGTGGTCAATCATCGCTCATTTGTGGGAAGTAGAGAGTAATTTCTTTCCTCTGCACTTCCATATAGCCTTCATTTATTTTGTTTGTTTGTTTTCCTCCCTTCTTTTTATTTTCCTTTTTTCCCCTCCCTTTCCCCTTTCCCTTTTTATTTTCCCCTTAGTTAAATTGTTAGTTCATGGTAGTCTTTATTTAATTATTATAATTATTTCCCTTTAATTAAACTACCCTTATCTCAACCCGTGAGTTGTTCTTTGCTTTACTTCTCCCCCTCCTCATCTAAAGGAGGGGGAGTGAGAGAGCGGTTGTGGGGTTTAGCTGCCCAGTACGGTAAAACCACCACATCCATAAACTATTCTGTAGTTCATAAAAGATTTGCCAAGTACCATGACACAAAATGATGCCAAGCTATGGAAACTTGCACAGATTTTATTTTTTTTTCCCCACAAAAATCTGTGGAACCTGTCTAGTAAATAAATAAAGTATATCCTGATAATTTTACTCTTATGTCTACTGGAATAGGAAGCAAACCAACAGCCAGTAGTGGCCAAAAACCTATCAGCTGTATCTGTATTTACAAAACTAAGCCATTGCTCATGAATGATAAGAAATAACTAGAGAGATGTGATGGAAGGTTGTTTTATGCTTATGTTGGAGCTCTAAATGTTCAAAATTAGACATATCTATATGCTTTTAAAAGCTTTAAAAATAATAGTGACATGAGGTAATAAAAATCCATACAAGCTAACAATTTATGTGTAATAAAAGGTGGTCTTATTCTTGAAGGAATGTAATCCCCTAATTATCCACAAAACATTGGATGAGATGTTCATTGTTTGAGTAGTTACTGTTTGCCAATATGTTCTTGGCAGACTTTTTAGTGGTATCAGCAGAAAAGAGGAAATGAGTTGGAAAGCATTAAAAACAATGCTCAAAATAATATTTAGGCATATGATCCTCTTATGAACTTCTCATTGAGCTATTAAAATGTACGCCCTAAGAGGTAATATACTGTACCAAGAAGAGGGGAGTTCAATGTGGTCAAATAGCATTAAAAACATGGGTTCAAGTTAGTTTTCTTTCATCTTCATGTGTAAAGAACATTGAGGAATTTGCCTTTCTGAAGATCAGCTACCAGACTTGTCATTCAGATTCTCCATTGTGTTATGTCTAAGGCAGCCTTTTATGGATGAGATAGTATTTAACAAAAGAAAGAAAGAAAGAAAGCAAGGAAGGAAGGAAGGAAGGAAGGAAGGAAGGAAGGAAATATTTTTAACAGTATTGCAGGCTGCATTGTTAATTGTCCAGAGGCAGAAACCAGCTCTTCATACCTTATATTACATAGGGCACATTATTGTATTATATTATAGGGCACACATATTATATTACATAGGGCACATTTAAGTCTTAGTGAAGCAGGCAGTTCTCATCACCTAATAGGAGATACTGCCTCTCCACAGGTATTACTACCTCTTATCGCTCACCAAAGTATCCCCAGAAAACCTTCCTGTTTATTTGCCTGTGACAGAGGCCTGGAAAACTGTCTGCTACATAAAGTCTTGTTATGAAAAAAAGAGGAAATATCTTACTTGAAAAGACAAGAGGTTATTTCTAGCATAAGTGAAATCTTAACAGATTTCCAGGCAGGACAAGAAAATCTTGGAAAAAGCAAGCCTGATAAATCGCAGTCCTGAAGCCTAGCAAAATACTTTATTCTGGATTGCAGAACTACAGTGCAACATCTGAGTTCAGGCCTCCTAACAAAGCTGATAGTATGACTACCACCTCCAGCAGGCAGTTTATTTCTTAGGTGCTGAAGCTTGGATTAATTTTGTCATGGTAATTAATTTTTTTAGCTAAACAGAATGAATACAGGCCTTTATGCTCACTTAGTGCCAATGCAACTACAGGAAATGAATAGCAGGGGATTTAAAAAAAAAAAAAAAAAAAGAGAGAGAGAGAGAGAGAGAGAATCTAAAGGATTATACAAACAAATAGCAGATTCTTTCCAAGATGGAGCTGGGACTTGGCTCTCCTCCTTAAGGCTGTTATTCCTTAGTTTCTCAGCCACTGGGCACAGAATAATCCCCACCCTGTTGAATCAGTTTCGATAATGGTAAGATCATAGCAAGCTGGAATGAAAATAAAATAGCAGGGCAAATCTGAAAGTATTTGCTTTCCAATTTTGCTATCTGGAGAAATATCTGGAGAAATAAGTCTTTTTTAAAAACAGTGTTAATTTGATCATTCAATAATCATCAGTCTCACAGCATCTTGTTTTGCATACATGCAGATAAATGGAAGGCTAAACATTTAGAAAGTATTAGGTAGTTAAGTAAAGTCATGTGTCTGTACTGTGGGTGCACTGGAACCATGCTCCTGTGTTCAGGCTCTGCACACCTACAAAGAAACCCAGACACAATGATGGAAGGGGGAGCCTAAATAATACTCTGCCAAGCTGTTCTCAGTCTTACCTCAGGAGACATCAACCTTTCATATATTAATCCAAGTGAAAAAAGTAAAAGTGCGCAATTTCTTATAACAAAGACTATTTTCTGTTGCATTATTTTTCTGGAGTGGGTAAAAGGATTTTTAAATGAGTATCCATGTTTTTTGAACACTCCTGATATTTTTATTCTTATCTTGCCAGGCTTGCTTAGTGCTGTAAACAAAAATCAAACAAAATCAAACAGTTGATTACAAAATAGCAATAATAAAATAAATACAAACAACAACAATAATAAACTGGTCTTTTCTATGTTATCTGTTTCAAGTAATAGAAAACATAAAGGAAATATTTTGTCTGATATTCATTTACACTGTGGAAAAACATTTTAGGAAAAAGGTAAGGCCTCAGAAAGGATAAAAACTGCATTTTTATCCACTCCAAAGTTCCTTGATACTGTACAGTAGGTTAGCTGTCCCATAATACAAATAATTACTAGTCTCTTCTATGCAGGCTTTTCTTCCTATTGCTAAAGCTAGTGAAGGGCATTGCATTGAATTCAGTGGGATGAGTACCAAACATTGTACCCAAGAACATCTTTTTTGTAACCCAGAACTTTTTTTTTTCTTCCAATAAGCTGCCTTACTTACTTGAATTCTGTATTACAGCTTTCCTTTCTCACTGCTGTTTCTTTCATAGTGTTGCAATGTAGACCTGAGTAAAGAAGTATTTTATTGATTTCTCTGAAGGTGTAGAAAAAAATCTATTTTTTCTGATTTATCCTTGGAATAAAAATACTTTTCTCCTCCTTTCCTGAATTATTATTGTTATTTTTTTCTTTCATATGCAGATGACAAGTTCTGACAATATCAAGGTGATAGTTTCAGTTCATCATGGCTTTTATATATTATGAGCAAGTTTCCAATGATGCACTGTTACCTAATAATTTGTTCTATCATTTATATTTCCGCTATTTTTTTTTACCAAGTGGTTTATCATGTGAACAATAATATAGAGGGTAACTGAGAAAAAAAAAAAAAAAGATTGATAAAGAAAACTAATTACTAATGAAATGTGTTTGATTACATGTAATTTATTTATTGTATTGTTCAGAAGTAGTCTGAAATTACTATTGCACTTGCCAGTGTGAACAGAGAAAACACAGAAGAGACCACAAGGCATGGCTACATTCAGAGCTTACTTGTAAAAATCACTGGAAAATATTGTGAAAAGCTTTCACTTTGAATTTATAGGTCTCTAATGAAATTTATCTGTTTATCTTGGAGTTTGTCTGTTTATCCAAACTCCCAAACTGAGTAGGTAATATCTACTTTTAGCTTTGCATTGATCTTGCATCAGTAAGAACCTGTTAGTTTAGGCTCTTGAGGAATTTATTTAGTTTGCATCTGATATAGTCACATGTATCCCTGACATAAATTCCATTGATTCCATTCAGGAATCAAGGCATCAACAAATGAACTTTAGAAAACACCAATTTAATGGTGTAAAAAAACAAACAAAAACCCTAATTGTCTGAATGTATGTTTAATAAAACATTGTTGCATATGTTTCTAAATATATTTAGAAATGTGTATATGTGCAAATGTGCATGAGTTTCATAGCTTTCTGTTTCTAATGTACTGCTAATTAACAAACAGTCCTAATCAATTGAGATAGGATTGTATCTTTGTGCCCATCTGAACCCTGTGATCCAAAGGGGCCTAACTCCTCATTTTCTAGTCAGACAATATTTATTTTCACATCTTTCCCTCACATACATATGGCAGAGGAATGTGAGAAAATTAAGAATGTGTGTTATAAATTACAGAAGAATTCAGAACTTTCTGAGTTTGTAGTTAAATTTATCTCTGGAAAAATTCAAGATGTTTGGCTTTCTCTACAAAAGTATAAAACACATCCTCCAGTAGTTTTATGAATAAAGTAAGAATTATTTCCAACCAAAATTATTTATTGGTGGCTTGGCTCCTCCACAAAGTAAAACAAACAAACAAACAAACAAACAATGTTAGTAATTACATCTTACTTGAAAAACAATGCTTCAAATGATGGGAAATAATATTTTCTAAAATAGAACAATTTTCCTGACACCAAAACCTTCAAAAATATGGCTCCAGAAAACTTCTAGAGGGTTCACAAAATGCTACCAATCCTCTCATCCATAACATGACTTGTCACGTGCATAAAGAACACAACATTCCCACCCTTTCCTAACAGCACATGTGAAACCTATATTTTTATCTGTCAAATCTACATTTAACATTCTCCTTTTAATAAAATGCTTACATCCCTTTATGCAAATGTTAAGTTTTTAATAAGAGTAATAAGATTTAAGGAGAAAGTTGACCTGTGAAAGGGTGAGTAATTGCCAAAGGAAAGGAGGATTGTACAGAATTGTTCCTTTTCCATAATATACATATATTATGTGTATATATTATACTTACATTATGTAAGTATAAAAAAAAACACCCTGTTGAGTCTTACCTTGAAAGAAAAATTTTGTTTGAGAATTGATATGACTGTGCTTAGGGGTGTTACGTGAAACTTTTGAAGACATATTTGGCTTCTTTGGAAAATACTAGATGTTAAAAAAAAAAATAGATTTTTTTTTTTTAATTTTCACTGGATTATATTTCCTGTCAAAAATCCCTTTTGCTACTTTACTGTCTCTCTGACAGTGCATGGCTCAGTTACTGATAGTAGAGTTCTCAATAAGGAATTGATCTTAGAGAATGTAGCAGGAGTAAAAGACACCTTCAGTGCACTGTGGCACTATTTTGAATCACCACAGGCCTGTTTTCCGTTATAAAAATGTTGTGTTAATTGTCTGAAAACAGAATAATTTGGTTTTCAAACATTTTTGGAGATTCTTTTTTTTTTCCTCTAAAAGAAAGCAAAATTTAAAAATAAAATTATGGTTTGTCATAAGCAGCAAACAAGAAAGCTGCTTTCTAATAAACTAATCAAAGTCAGTGACCTTCTAATTTTTCTTAATTTAAGAAACCTAATCTTAATGATGATAAGTAATGGAAATATATTGTAATTTCTTTCTGAATGTAATATGATGAAAAATTCAATGTTATTTTGTACTTTATGAATCACAACTATTTTTTTTCTCTATGTATAAGCAGTAGCTATAGGCCGATAGTCCATTAAAACCAAGTCACAGTTTACTGCTAGTGTAGGACAGGAATACTAGAGTAGAAGTGATTTTAATTGAGAGGGAAACAAAAAAACAACAAACAGTTTTTCTGTGGAAAGGAATAAAATAATTTTATTGTACTGAAAATGTTATAGCTACAATGAACATGCAAAGAAAAGAAATAACACAAAATGGAGGCCAATGTTACAGAAAATTTTATCAAAGAAACTTAATTCTAAGTAGTCATGGAACATGTAAAATTATAAGCCATTTAAAAATAAACAAACAAACACACAAGAAAACAAACAAAAAAAGAAACAACAAACAGGCCCTACTACTATAAAAACAAACCAAAACAACAACAACAAAAACCAACCAACCAAAGCAAAAGAGAAATTTAAAGTGAATACTTTCAAGTAGTTTGTTTGTTTGTTTGTTGTTTTCTTTTCTTTTCTTATTTGCTGTTGCTGGTAATTGTACTGCTGCAAGTTTTTCTTTCATTCTGTTTTCTTTCTGTTAAGACACATAGTCCTGGAAATTTCTTCTGGCTTTTTGCAGTAATGTAAAAATAATGTAATGCTTTGCACTTGTATTTCTCGTTTCACACATACATCTCAAGTGCTTTACGAAGACAGCTAATCCTGTCTCCAGTCTCCAAGAAGTGCACTGAGGTTAACTACGTTACATTTCAGTCTTCTTGTGGAATGAAAATTGGTGCAAAAATAAAATAAAATAATAAAATAAAATAAAATAAAATAAAATAAAATAAAATAAAATAAAATAAAATAAAATAAAATAAAATAAAATAAAATAAAATAACCAGGCACAGGAAAAAAAAAAAAAAAAAGAAAGAGAGAGAAAAAAAAAAGTTGACATTTTGCTGCTCTTTTTAGTTCCTTTCCTTGGGTTATCTCCAGCTTTCAAATAAGTGTTTCTTTCAAATAAGCTATTTGTGTTTCAAAGTGAACACTATACATAGACCAGAAGGGAAAATTTGTTTTATGTTTTCCGTTATTATAACATTTTTTGTCTTCTCTTTTGTTTTAATAATATTGCCAGTCAATACTGGCATAAATATGTCTAAAAATGATACAGTGCAGCTTAGAATATTTAAGTTGTTTCACAAAACATATAATATTCAAATTTTCTTATGGCAAAATTCCAGATGACAGAGGACTTTAAAAGAAGACCTCAAGTAATTTTTTTACAGTGATACATCCACAAGTTTAAGATTAAAAATTTTATTTGAAGTGACCGGAATAAAAATCAAAATGTACTTACATAATTACTTGGTAAGTATTATTCTGCTAATTTAACTTTCATTCAGTTTTGATGCATAGAATGAATACCTTAAAAATGTGATGAAATAAAAAATAGAATTCCTCACACCATTCCAATGAGAAATAATGTTTTTTTTGTTTGTTTGTTTGGTTTGTTTGTTTGTTTTCCAAAAATTATTTGTTCTTTTATTTTAATTTTAATTTCTCACACATCAAATATTTTATATTGCTTTTTTGGGGCCATACATATATATATAATACACATATATATATTACATACATGCATATATATATATATATTTTAAGAGATGTGATTACATTGTATATACCCTGCTAACTTTGATGGCATTTATCTCAGGACTAATCTTTTTGGAGATAATTGGACTTGAACTCTCATCACTAAACATACTTGAAACATTTTTAAATTTGTGTGGCATTTTCTTATGGACCTGCTCTTACAGTTCAGTTTTACACTTGTAGTAGCTCAGATTCCATATCAACACATGCATACCTACCTTCCTTTGCCATGCAATTCTTTCTGTCTTATTTAAATACTAGACTGAAGAGAATGGTAGCAATCCATTATGATTTCATAACTAGCCAGCAGTGAGTAATTAAATTAGAATTCACTATCATAATTCTATTCATAATAAGTTAATATGGCATTAAACTGGATATAATTGTCATTTCAATATTGAACAGTGGCCAAATCTAGTAAGTTATGTCTATGCAGAAATATAAAACCATTTTTAAAAGTTTTCACTAATCTAAGAAAATGGTGGTTTTATGAACTAAATTACTTGTATGCCTACTGTCTTATATTCTCATATTCTATTTGGGATTCTGTGCAAGAATCCTGAATCCCTCTTGCCTTTACATGTATTTTGTACATGCTGAACATGCTGAAAATAATTTACCATTTAACTCTTCTCTAGAGCCTGGAAAACATCTAGTCTCTGTCTTTAAATATGAAATAAATGTGTGGCAATTCCATCCCCTTGCCTCCCCTCCCCCTTCCCACCTTGCCTTGCCTTTTTTTTTCCCACCTGTGGTCAATACTTAATCTAACAGTGTATGCTACACCCTTAGTATGTAATGTGTACAGGTAGTGCCTAATTTCAAAACAGACACCTGCACTGTATCTGTCCATATGCAGCTGAATGAAAACCCGATATGCCTACAAGAGCACTTAGCATCATTAACATAAAGTTTGGTCTAAACATTACACCTGTGGAGTTTACCACTTGGATATTTGGGGCACTTTGGGATTAAAAGGCAAGATTCTAGAGTTCTGTTATGTCAAGCTACCTCTATTATAAGACTTTATCAACTGCACAATTTATAACTGACTGGTAACAGCCATGAGCACCTCCATGACATGGAAATCTCATACAGAGAAAGAAGCAGGTTAAAGTGTTCTTCAAAGCAGAACTACAAAACCATGGCAGGTTTAACAATTAGAACTGCTGGTCTTTGTTTCTGTATTTGAATCAATTTTAAAGATTGAAACATAGTAAGACATGTAAGAAAAGAGACGTGTAGGAAAAAGAATAAGGGGGCCAATCTCACTAAAGTATGGGTTCATACATGTAATTGGTGAACATTTGTAGATTGTTCCTCTTTTTACCCGCGGGAACGGGGTTAAGCTGAAGCAGGGGAAGTTTAGGCTTGACATCAGGAGGAAGTTCTTCACAGAGAGAGTGGTTGCACACTGGAACAGGCTCCCCAGGGAAGTGGTCACTGCACCGAGCCTGACTGAATTTAAGAAGAGATTGGACTGTGCGCTTAGTCACATGCTCTGAACTTTTGGGTAGACCTGTGTGGTGTCAAGAGTTGGACTTGATGATCCTTAAGGGTCCCTTCCAACTCAGGATATTCTATGATTCTATGATTCTATGATTTACTCAAATAATTACTCATCCCTAATTTCAGCTTTTATTCAGAAAAGAATTGCCTCACTCCTTCCAGATGCAGTACTAAACAAGTCTTTTGAACAATATTTCTTCCTGCCCCAATTTATTTACCAAAAACTGAGTGGAAAAAACTTTTTGTCTGACTTCTGCATGTTTGAAACAATACCCTTTCCTTTTTGTCTCCTCCCCCACCAACTATATGTGACTCAAAAACTGAAGCCAAAAAAAAAAATACTAATTTGCTCAGACATAACCATTATGAGCTTCAAACATAGCTTATAAATTGCATATAATTTGAAAGGTTTACTGGGATGATATGCACCTGCAAATTGTTAGCTAACGCCCACAGACACATTTTATGGCTCATACTCTGGTCTTCTAACAGCTCACAGGGCAGGCAGCTGGAAGAGTCTCAGAATGGTGAATGCCTGAAATGTGTCCTAAGTGGTGACATTACAGTGACTGAAAGATGCAACAGCACAACAGTTGTACGTCCCTGTTCCCCCTTCTCCCCCCCCCAAAAAAAAGTTTTTTTAATTTAATATAAAATTCCCTCCTATCCCATCCAACAGGGAAAAGAACAAACAAACAAACAACAAAAACATAAAACAAAACAAACACCAGTAACAACAAAAACTAAGCAGTATCTCTTGGACTACAAAGCGTAGCCAGCATTACAGCTGCAAAGTTATGAAACAGCCCAGAAGAACTGATGATTATCAGTATCTGGCATCCTTCCATGCTTAATGGCCTCCTCCTCCTTGGTAAAAATGCTAAAATATGTTCCATAAGTCGTTTTTTCTGTATATCTCTAGAATATGAGTGGGAATACTGTATCTTGGAGTTGTTGTGTAGGGAACCACAGCCTTTTGCTTTAATATGAAAAAGATTAGACTATGCATGAATTCTCCTTCTCCTTCTCCTTCTCCTTCTCCTTCTCCTTCTCCTTCTCCTTCTCCTTCTCCTTCTCCTTCTCCTTCTCCTTCTCCTTCTCCTTCTTCTCCTTCTTCTCCTTTTTTGCTAAATTAGAAGCTTAAAACATAATTCTGGAATCAATTGGCAAAAAAATACTAAATCAACAACCACCTAATTGTACAGCCTGGTCAAAAATGTTTGTAATACAAATGAAGATACTCTTAAATAATGAAACTCCCTTATTGTATTTTCTTAGTAGCATAGATTCCCTGAATTCTTTTGCCTTGTATCTAAAACATAGTAAATAAATATGTACATACATGGTAGATGTTCTGTTTTGTATTAAGCTACACAAAATCAGCAGCTGAGCTGACTGCAAAACTCCCATGGAGTTTAATTTTCATATCTGTTAAACATATATTTTCAGTTAAATTGGACATAATCATTCTATATGTACAAGATTTACAAATGACAAATAGTATGGAAAAAAATTACTGGATGTAATATAATTCAGAGAAATTGTTTTAAAAAAAAATAAAAATCATAGAAGTTTAGAACTTAAAAGAAATACTAACCTTTTCATTAAATTTCTAAACAGACATCTAGAATTTGAAAGAGAAATACGCCACTCTTCTTGCATGTCATAGTTTTAAAAATGCTAAAAATGTTGCACTTATTTGTAGAAAATATATTTTTGTATAAGGGATTTTTTTTTGTTTAATATTCTCAGATGATGATTCAGGAAAGAGATGTTGAATGGACTACATTCACTTGCAAAACCTAGAACGCAAGTTCTGTATATATCTTTCCAAATTGTCCAAGATGGAGCAGAGAAAGAGGCGGGAGATGGATCAGATTAATGCTTATCTGTTCTGAATAAAAATTTATATCTTAATATCTCTGCATTTTACGGTGTACTCTGTGGTAAGGGTCTGAGTGTGCATTGATAACTTTGGACTCCTCTATATACCTTTCATATTACACTCCAACCACTGAAAACATGTTATGCCACTAGTACTTCAGATGAAAATAAAGTAGAGTTCAAAACAAAGTAGAGTCCAAATAAAGTTCTTCTTGGACTTTTTTTTTTTGTTTGTTTTTAACATATAATAATAACTGTAGAATTGGCAGTAGCATGGGCTTTATTTTAGTTCTAATTTACTTTAAATGCTCTCTTGTTATGTGGTACAGCATAGTTTTGTAGCTTAAACATACTTGGCATATTCTCTCATATTTGTTCAATTGGCACCCCGCTCCCACTCCCCTCCCAAGAACATACATAGTTAACCAACACCAAACAAATACTTCCAACTGTCTTCATACTGGGGCAGAGGTCATCCCAATTGGAAAACAGGGTATTCAGATGGCATTTCCTTTACATCAGCTAATTGCAACCATATGCTTTCTCTGACAGAAAGAGAGGTATGCAAGTATCAGACCCATTGGCCAAGTTAATTGCTCCTTCTACAGCTGATACTCTGTGGGTGGGTTTTGTCCTGCAGTTTAGCATAGTCAATGCTGCCTGGTTTTAATTATTTGGCTGCTGCTTCTGCCCTGTTATTTTGTATATTGCCAGCAGTGGTTTGTAAGCCATGATATGGGGATTCAGGTATTTATGTCTAATTGGATAGTATACTGAATTTTGACTTTTTTAGGGAGGACAATCTGGGACATAAATAACAGAGAATTCAGGATGGCGATAGAAAAGGCAAAATGTATAAATGGATCCAATTTGTGTGATAAGGAAGAATTTCAAAAGTTATCACCAGAATTCCCCTCAGCTCACTAGATGAATGCAATCTAGTGATCCAGGTGATCACTTTGGTGTAGTTCATATATACTTCAGGAAAACCTCCTGGTGTTCAAGAAAACAAAAGTGATCTTTATGAGAACCACAATGAATTCCAGCTTCTGAATTTGCCTGTTGTGCTCTTGCTTTCCTTGGAGATACAGGTTCTGGAGAAGACATTTTTCTCCATTTTCAGAATCACAGACCCCAGGATCAAGATAAGCAGGATCTGCACACATTCTAATACTCACATTCTTAACATTGCCTTTTGCCATCTGTACTTAGCGTGTTGTCACACAGTCATTAACTTAGAAAACTAACTTGAGACAAAAAAAAAAATAAAAAAAATCTTTAGAATAAATTGGTTACCATAAGAAAATAATTAAAAAGTCACCTGTTGGGTGACCTAACCCAAGTCACCCAGTCACCTTGGGTGAATCTAACATGGAGACCACCCAAGATTGATGTTTTTGTCTCCTCTTCTCCTCAAGCATGTTATTTACAATACAGGTGAATTAATTTGAATGATGAATTGTGAAGGACTCAATGAAGACTCATCCTTCACTGCAAGGATGATGATCTCAACTCAGCAGCTTTCACTCTCTGGCTATTAAACAAGAAAAACACTCTTTGTTAAAAAACATATTTTTTAACAAAACAAAGAGGAGGGTTTGACAATAATTATATTTATCTTTGTATTTTTAAAGTGTTTCCTTAGTTTTAATCTAAGCTATAGGTATGATGATATGGAATGCAATTACTCAAATATACGTGCACAAAAATTATCCTTATCCAGCTACATAATTGCAGCATGATGTTGTGATAGATACTTAAGGATCAAGCTCCTGATTAAGCAGATTACAAAATTTATCTGTCACATTCATTTTTAGCATTAAAACTTTTTTTTAGGGTTACAAAATCTTCAGTAGTAATATTTTAAGCCTGTTTGGGAACTAAAAAAACTGGTTATAGTAATGCCAAATTAAATAAATTTTGTTTAACTATAATCCCTACATAGATAAAGCCCTAGTCTATATTAAAGGTCTCTAAAAGTTATTTTCTTCAAAATTTATGCTTTCTGTGTGCTTTCACACATTTATTGTCTTCCAAAAAGCAATAGCAATTGCTCCAGTGCTCCAGTACATAATTTCTGAATAATAAGAAGTTACCCAAATTTATTTTTCTGCTCAGAACTTTTGTTGAGAGATCATCACAAAGGATATTTATTCTGCTGCTAGTGGATGCTGTGAATCTGTTACATGAAGACGATAAGATTGCATGTTAGTATCCACACCTTTCCAAATGTGTTTCACTGACCTATGACTCTATGACTTTGAGAACGTAAACCAAATATTTTCTGGACAGATCTCCTCACACTTAGTTTTTTTTGTTTGTTTGTTTGTTTGTTTTCTTTCACCTTCTGTCAGAAAGCCTTATTTTTAGATTGCTCTTTGTTTTCAAAGCTCAAAAATTGAACTAACAATTTGGAATTTCTTATCTAAGATTTTTTTTTTTTTTTTGGTGGGGGGAAAACAACAGGAATATTATTTCTGAGAATCACACCAGGGAAAATGATGTGTTCTTAAACGTCTGATGAATTCCACTCCCCTCAATCTAACACCACCCCTGATTTTTAAATAAGCACATTTGCTTTAAAATGAATTATCTTTGCTTTGCAGCATTCCTGTATCCTTGTGTTTAGTAACAAGGATCAACCATTGGACAAAGCAATAATCTGTTTTAGACTGAGATGGGAATTTATGGTGATTATTGTCAGGGAATGTGGTGGTTTTTCTCAGGTGGGCAGCCGAGTTCCACCATGGCTGCTCACTCACTCCCCCTCCTAAAAGGGGAAAGGGGAGAAAATACGACACAAAGAGCTCAAGGGTTGAAATAAGGATGAGCAGATTGCACAGTCATTATCGTGATGGGCAAAACAGACTCAGCATAGGGAGAAAATAAGATTTATTACCTATTACTAAAAAGCTAAAGTGAGAAACAAAGGAAAGAAATGAAAAATGCCTTCCCACCCTCTTCTACCTCCTTCCCCCTGAGCAGCACAGGATAAAGGGGGAATGGGGATTATGGTCAGTCTACAGCACTTCGTCTATGCCACTCCTTCTTGGTCACCCTCTCCCCCTGTGCTGTGGGTCCCTCCCATGGGATGCTGTTGTTGCCAAACTGATCCTGCGGGGGCTTCCCACAGGCAGCAGCTCTTCAAGAACTGCTCCAGATATGGGTCCATACCACGGGATCCATCCATCAGGAGCAAACTGCTCCATCGTGGGTAGCAGCTCCTGCCAGGTCACTTGCTCCTGCATGGACTCCTCTCCATGGGCTACAGGTCCAGCCCGGAATCTGCTCCAGCAGGGGTCCTCCATAGAATCACAGAATCACAGAATAATCTAGGGTGGAAGAAATCTGCAAGATCATCTAGTCCAACCTCTGACCTAACACTAACCAGTCCTCCAGTAAACTATATCACTAAGCTCTACATCTAAACGTCGTTTGAAGACCTCCAGGGATGGTGACTCAATCACTTCCTTGGCAGTCCATTCCAATGCCTTACAACCCTTTCGGTAAAGAAGTTCTTCCTAATATCCAAACTAAACCTCCCATGGTGCAACTTTAGTCCATACCCCCTCGTCCTGTCACCAGGCATGTGGGGGAATAGACCAACCCCCACCTCACTACAGCCTCCTTTAATGTACCTATAGAGAGCAATAAGGTCATCCCTGAGCCTCCTCTTCACCAGGCTGAACAAGCCCAGCTCCCTCAGCCACTCCTCATAAGACTTGTTCTCCAGACCCCTCACCATCTTCATTGCCCTTCTTTGGACTCGCTTGAGCACCTCGATGTCCTTCTTGTAGCAAGGGGCCCAAAACTGAACACAGTACTCGAGGTGTGGCCTCACCAGAGCCGAGTACAGGCGGATGATCACCTCCCTAGCCCTGCTGACCACACTGTTTCTTATGCGAGCCAGGGTGCTGTTGGCCTTCTTGGCCACCTGAGAACACTGCTGGCTCATATTCAGCCAAATATCAACCGATACTCCCAGGCAGCTTTCCAACCACTCATCTCCCAGCCTGTAGCACTGTTTGGGGTTATTGCATCCCAGGTACAGGACCCGGCACTTGGCCTTGTTGAACTTCATACAGTTGGCCTCAGCCCATCAGTCCAGCCAATCCAGATCCTCCTGCAGAGCCTTCCTACCCTCAAGCAGATCAACACACGCACCTAACTTGGTGTCATCTGCAAACTTACTGAGGGTGCACTCGATCCCCTCATCCAGATCATCGATAGAGATATTAGAGAACTGGCCCCAGTACTGAGCCCTGGGGAACTCCAGTAGTGACCAGCCTCCAACAGGATTTAATTCCCTTCACCACAACTCTTTGGGCCTGGTTACCCAGCCAGTTTCTAACCCAATAAAGTGCATGCCTGTCCAAGCCAAGAGCTTCAATAAGGCTCTTGAGGAGAATGCTGTAGGAAACAGTGTCAAAAGCCTTATTGAAGTCAAGGTAGACTACATCCACAGCCTTTCCCTCGTCCACCCAGCGCGTCACTTGGTCATAGAAGGAGATCAGGTTCATCAAGCAGGACTTGCCTTTCATAAACCCATGTTGACTAGTCCTGATCACCTGGTGGCCCTGCAAGTGCTGAGTGATGACACTCAAGATAATCTGCTCCATGAGCTTCCCTGGCACTGAGGTCAAACTAACATGCCTATAATTTCCCAGGTCAACCTTCCAGCCCTTCTTGTAGATGGGCATCCCTTTTGCTAGCCGCCAACTGGGACCTCCCCCGACAGCCAGGACTGCTGATAAATGACAAATGATAAATGTTTAAATACAGCAAGCAGTATGATATCCTAACAATTCCCAAAAATGCAAATGGAAGAATAAAGCAGAATGGCTGTGTAAATATCAGAAATTCATTATCTTTGTCTTCTTATTAGATTAACATTAGTCTAACCTAATTTTCCCTCTTATGTAAGGAGATACATGTGATTGCTTTTCATTTTTAGAGCACATTTTCTTCTCATCAGTTGCTACCCTTAATGAAGGAAAGCTTCCCTCTAGCATACATATTAAATCATTTTAAGTTGAAGCATAAATAAATGCCTAGAAGTTGTCAGCTGAAAATCTTAGTTATTTCCTAAAGCTGCAGGTGCTAGAAATGGTGTAATGAAGTAGAGACAGCTGCAGCCACAGGCTCTGGCCAACTGGAATATGTCTTCAGAGTGACACTGAGCGTAACAAAACCTCACCATGTTTACTTCCAAGAATGTTATCACTGAAGTTTTAAAAACAGCATAAATTAAATCAAAAGACATGCTCACAAAGTATAGTTGAAGTCATATTATACTTATTATATCCCTCTATATTTTCCTCATTACAACCTGAAGTATGTTGACATAACCATTCATATTCATCTATAATGCAATCAATAATTACAATACTAAAAAGAAAAAATAGAGGGACAAAAAACAAAACAAACAAACAAACAAAAAAAAAACAGATAGAAAAAGAGGGAAAAAAATTGGAATTAAACAACTGACCCATTGAGTTATGACAAACTAGAGCAGTTAAGACTTAAAAATCTCGGGTATAGCTAAATCCTTATAGAACTAACAGAAAATAACAGATGAGACATTATCATCTACAAATCTTTTCTTTAAAAAATCACATATTATACTATGTTTTGTTTTATACCAGTGCCACCATCCTTTGTTAAGACTGATGCATAGAAGAAGGAAAACAAATAACAGCTTGGCATTAGAGTTATTGAGTAGTCAAAGTTTTGTTCTCTGTACAAGGGACTTCAAGAAATACATGGTTTTATTTTTATTATAATAAATGAAAAAAGCTTGTGATATATGTGGTCACTTTGTAAAATAAGAACTGTCTATAAGACAGATATTACCTGAAAGAAAACAAATCTTCACAAAGACTTGTCTGTTCTTTTTTGTTTGCTGGTTTATTTGTTTTGAGTTTAATACTAAACATTAATATAATACTAAACATTAGCCATTATTTGGGATTTAGCCATCTCATGCAGATAGAAGACCTGATTCTATGAGCTGCTGAATGTTCACCTGAACACTGCTGAGTGGTCACAGACCCGACAGGTTAATGAAGCACTTTTAAAAGCATTCACTGTTAAATTAGTAGTTATTATTTTCTGTTTGTTGAGGAGCAAATTGTAATTTATACCTTAAAGTTCTGTGATTCAAACAGAAACCTCCTGTGATTTTGCACCAGAACAAATTATTTTGAAATAGCATTTTTAAGCAAGGTTTGCTTATCTTCAAAACTGAACTTCATTAATGACAAGAAATAAAGAATGAAAAGGAATGTGTAAAGCCTCATGAAGATTTTCTGCTTCTTACTAATACTCAGAGTTTAGGCACTGTTGGCAGTGATACTATATAAATCTCAAAAGTAATTGGCAAATCTTGACCAAACAACAGTGACTAACAATAATAAATGGTTATATAAAGAGTTATAAATGTCATTTTGGCCAGATGATAATTGAAAGATAAGATATAAAAGGAAGAGTTTACACTGACAGTCATCTAAGGCTTCACAGATGTCCCTTTTCAGCCATTCAGAAAATCACAAGGCACCATCCCAGATTTTGCAGTACTAACAGGGATAAATAGTCACCCATTTTTCACATTCACTTTTGTGAGATAAAGAAAAATGATAATTAATGTTACTATAGGTTTTTAATTGCACAGTTCTATTCCCATGTATTAAATAACAGAAGTGCATAGCTGGTCTTCTTCCCATATTTTACAGAAACTTTCAGTAATGAAAAGTTGTTGTTTTTGTCTGTTTGTTTTGGGTGGTTTCTGTTTGTTTGTTTGATTGGTTGGTTGGTTGATTGGTTGGTTGGTTTTTCCTTTGGGCAAACTTGACATCCACAAGTCCACGAGCCCTGATGGGATACACCCACAAGTGCTGAGGGAGCTGGTGGACTTCATTGCTAGGCCACTCTCAATCATTTCTGACAGGTCATGGCAATCAGAAGAGGTATCTGAGGACTGGAAGAAAGCCAGTGTCATGTCAGTCTTCAAAATGGACAAGATGGAGGAGGATCCAGGGAAATACAGGCCACTCAACCTCACCTCAGTTGCTGGAAAGGTGATGGAGGCTGTCTCTAAACATAGGGAGGATGATAAGGTGATCAGAAGTAGTCACCCAGGATTCACCAACAGGAAATCATGCTTAACCAACCTGATTACTGATTGCTTTCCATGATGGCATGACTGGATAGGTGAGGGGAGAGCAGTGAATGTTGTCTACCTGGACTTCAGCAAGGCTTTTGACATTATCTGCCATGATAGGCAAGCTCAAGCAGCAAAAGCTGGATGAGTGGATGGTGAGGTAGATTGCAAACTGGCTGAATGTCTGGTTTCAGAGAATTGTAGTCAGTGGCTCAGGGTCTAGTTGGAGGCCTGTAGCTAGTGGTGTCCACCAGGAGTCAACAATGGGTCCAGTATTACTTAGCCGATTCATCAACAACTTGGATGAATGGATAGAGTGCCTCCTCTGCAAGTTTGTTGATGATACAAAACTGGGAGGAGTGGCTGATACACCAGAAGGCTGTATTACTATTCAGAAGGATCTAAACAGGCTGGAGAGATGGGCAGAGAAGAACATCTTGAAATTCAACAGAGTCAAATGCAAGATCCTGCACCTGGAGAGGAACAACCCCATGCACCAGTATAGGCTGGGGATTGACCTGCTGGAAAATAGCTCTGCAAAGGACATGGGAATCCTGGTGGACAGCAAGTTGACCATGAGCCAGAAATGTGCCCTTGTGACCAAGAAGGTCAATGGTATCCTGGGCTTCATTAGGAAAAGCATTGCCAGCAGGTCAAGGGAGGTGATCCTCCCTCCCTACTCACCCCTGGTGAAGTCTCACCTGGAGTATTGTGTCCAGTTCTGGGTTCCCTAGTACGAGAGTGACTTGGAGCTCCTGGACTGTGACCAGCAAAGGGCTACTAAAATGATTAAAGGAGTGGAGCATCTCTCAAATGAGAAAATGCTGAGAGAGTTGAGCCTGTTCAGACTGGAGAAGAGAAGGCTCAGGGGGAATCTGATCAGTGCATATAAATACCTGAAGGGAGGGTGTCAAGAAGATTGGGCCAGACTCTTCTCATAGGTGCCCAGTGATAAGATGAGACGCAATGGGCACAAACTGCAACACAAGAAGTTCCATATGAGCATGAGGTATTCTTTCCAGTAAGGGTGACAGAGTACAGGAACAGTTGCGCAGAGAGGTAGTGGACTCTTTCCCTGGAGATATTTGAAAGCTGTCTGGACACAGTCCCGGGTAATGTGCTCTAGGCGACCCCATGTGATCAGAGAGACTGGACTTGATGATCTCCAGGGGTCCCTTTCAACTTTAGCCATTCTGTAATTCTGTGAAGTCACTAATCCAGCCCTGTATATTTGAAACCTTCATGGGATGCAAATAATCATAACAAAGCTATACATGTTGTTTTAACAATAAAAAATAATTAAGCAGTAAGGACCACATTATGGGAATTTCTTGGAAGACTAACAAATGGCTAGAAGCAGTTGATGGTTTGATTTAGTTTAAAACATACACTTTGCAGGACTGTTTTTCTTTCCCATTCTATACGTATAATTTCACTAAAATAAGCACTATGCTGTACATATGACTTTTTGAGGAAATTAAGTCCCAATTATTCCCAATCCACTTAAAGTGAATCAATAATGTTTTTTGCTGCAATCACAGGCCTCTGCACCATGAGTAGCAAAAGCCCTACACACTATAAGTGTCATTGAAAGTGTGTGCTCAAAAACACATACACATATGCACATAGATGCACAGGTAATAGCTAAATCAGGGAAAAATCTTTGTCTATTTGAGTATCAAAATCATGTCAATGGATTTGGGTTTGCCTCCTTGGAGGCACAAGAACTGGAACAGGAAATGTGTACTCCTATGCACATAGTGTGCTCTGAAATACTTATCACTCCAGATGTAAAAAGGTAACAGCTGTTCTTGATGGTAGGTGCAGTAGCAGAATTTACAGATGTTAATACTGAAATCTTTGTTAAGTCCTTGCATATTCAGATATTATATTTCAAATGTTTACTAGGCAGCATTCGGTAAAGAGATTTGGGTTGTTGGTATCAATTGCTTTGATTTTTTTGTTACTTTGTTTTTTTACCAAATATGAGAAAGAAATCCTGCCAATTACAGAAAATATTCTCCAGCACACTATTTAAACACAAATCTGCCTTGTAAATCCTCTTGTGACAGACTATCAAGTCTACAGATGTCAGGGTCTCTTAGGTCAAAAGACAGCGGTGACTGCCCCATGCAGTGGGTCACATGTCTCCTAAAGCCAGAGGGGACCTCTAAGGCACATCCCTGCCATTTCAAAGCCCCTGCCAAGCCATTAGGCTGTTGATCCTGTAGCTTGAAATATAAATTGAGACATTAGTGGGCACATCCCAGGAAATCAGTTCCCTGCAGCTAAACAATTATCAGCCTGTCTCAGCTCGTCTCAGTGCCTCATTTTCATGGAAGAGGAGGTAAGAGGGGGGTAAGTAACATGTTATTCTCTTTCCAGAATTCCAGAGATTTTTTACTGTGCATATTTAGTAGGCACATGAAAAATGGAAGGAATATCAACTGAGAATGTGTCAATTTACTAATAAGTTGACACCTTTCGGCAGACTAATTGTTTCTTGTATGAAGACAGACAATAATTGAACCTTTCAGGTTTGTAACCATACATGAAGAACATACTACACTCAATCTATCTTTTTAACCTAAGAAATACAAGACTTCAGATATCTGACTCCCATTTAAAAGAGCATATATTTATTATTTTATTATTATGTTCATTCATAGTATGTCATTTCATATGACATACTCTTGCTACGCACTTAAATAGGTTTTGCTCTGTTCTTCACTGAATTTCCATTTGGAAACCCCCTTTTAGGAAACCAAAACTCAAAACAGTCCTGAAGGAAGCAATGTGGGTGAGCAATCTGCCCTTGAGCTACACTGGGTTGTAACATTTCTTCTGCTTGGAAAAAACTCATTTCCTCTTCTGATTGCCCCTTTATCTAGCTATTTTATATCATGTTGTTTATATCATGTTTATATCATGTTGGGTCTGTTGTATGATAGGTTTTGTTATACATATTTCAGTTGCTGTTGAAAATTATTTTTTGTTTGTTTGTTTGTTTGTTTTAAAAAGTGCTATTACCAGAAACAGTAGAAAAGCTGGTCCTTTTTTTTTGTTTGTTTTTATCTGTGCATATAGACACATTTGTATCAGAGCTCTTCCTTTGAAGAGCACTGAAGTGTGTATAGATGACAATACGCATGTAACAACTAGAAGGTTTTTCATCATTAATTGCACCTCTAAAAATTCAGAGATGCCTGGAGGGTAACAGGAATTAGATGAAATAGATGAAAAGAATAAAGGAAAACAGCAGTGAGAAAACCCTTTTTAATCCTCTCTCACTCATTTTCTATGTATTATAGCTCTAATCACTTCCCTGATGATAAAAAGTCATGGAGGAGAAAATAAATACACACATAGTAGGAGAGGATGGTCTTGAGGTACATATAAGCTTAGACATAAACAGCATCTTTATGGAGCAGTCTAATCAGTCCCTTGTTAGTCAGTTGGAGCAGTGCATATGCCCATCTTTGAAGAACGAGGGATAAACTAGGCCAATGGCTATAGCTGGACCACTAAGAACTGCCTCATATCACATGGTGAGTCATGCTGCTCCAGAGCCAGACAGTTTGGAAGCTGAGTGAACACCAACAACACTGTTAAGAGCAGTGTGAGACATCATGAAGGACTACAGAGCCCTTGGAGTAACTAGAAGAAAATCTGGAATACAAGTGGTCTTCTTTCTCTTTGATCCCATTGGTCAAAGAAAAGCACTTTGAAAGGACCAGTCAAATCTAGTGTATGCATGGTTTCAGGACTGGTGTTGTAGCCTGAGATTTGTCCTTCTAGACCATTGGACTCCCTTTGGGAAACCTGGTCTACAGGGGATTGATTAAGGGTCCATCTGTTGGAAGAAGGGCAGGGCATCTTTGGTTGCATGCTTGCCATGCTGGTGAAGAGAGCTTAAAACTAAAGTTGTTGGGAAAGGGGAGCCTCAATCCACCTAACATTTATTGCCTGGATACCAGCAATAAATGACCAGTCAGGAAAGGGATGAGAGATCAGCAGAAGAGCATCTGAAAGGCAGCACAAAGGAATTCCAACCACTTCATCCAATAAAATAGTTTCATTAGAGGCCCAGCTTCATTGCTTCTACATGAATATGTGGGAAATAAGTGGAACTGGATGTTTTAGTTAAGTCTCAGGTCTATGATATCACTGACCTCAGTAAGACATAGTGGGATTACTTGTATGCCTGGAGTGCTGAGATAGATGGTTATGGGGTCTTCAGAAGAGATAGGCAAGGAAAGAAAGGATGTGGGGTTAGCTCTGTATGTACAGAATACCTTGATTGTATGAAGCTGGGTGATGGTGATGAAAGGGCTGTGTGTCTCTGGATAAGGGTAAGGGGAAAGGGCAATAAGGCTGATATTACAGACCACCCAACCAGGATGAAGAGGAAGACAAAATATCCTACAAGCAACTAGGAGAATTCTCATGACTTGTTCTTTTGGGGACTTCAACTTCACAGATATCTGTTGGAAATACAATATAGCAGAGAAGAAACAGTCTAGGAGATTTCTGAAGTATGTGGAGAATAACTTCCTTCCCTGACTAGGGAAGATGATCCACTTGACCTTGTTGCAAGCAAAGGTTCACTTGTGGGTGGTATGATGGTTGAAGGTTGTTTTGACCACAGTGATCATTAAATATTTTTTTTAGGTCTTTGGTGAAGTAAGGAAGGTGACTAGCAGAACTACTACCTTGGATTTCCAGAGGGCAGACTTTAGCACATTTAAAGATGTGGTTGACAGAGCCCCTGGGAGGAGATTCTGAAAGGTAAAGGAGTCCAGAAAAGCTGGAACTTTTTCAAGAATGGTATCTTAAAGGCTCAGGAGAGGTCTGTCCCAATGTGCCAAAAATTGAGTGGGCCAGGGGACAAGAACAGCCTGACTCACCAGAGAGCTTCTTCTGGAACTCAGGAAGAAAAAGAGAGTTATGAACTCTAGAGCAATGGGCAGGCAACACGGGAGGGCTATGAAGTTGTCAAGCTATGCAGAGAGAAAATCAGAAGGGCTAAGGCCCAACTGGAACTTGATTTGGCTGGTTTAGTAAAAGACAATAAAAATGTTTTTATAAATACATCAACAGTAAAAGAGTTTCCGTTTTGTTCTTCAAAACCAGTTTTGTTTAACATTTTTATCGGTAAATTGGATGAGTGTATCAAGTGTACCCTTAGTAAGTTTGCAGATGATACCAAGATAGGCAGGACTGTTGATAATTTTCTCTTTCTTTTATTATTATTTTTTTTCCCTTTTAACTTATATATATTCATCATAAATATGATTATATTTATTACAAGCGATTAGGGGAAATCCAGTCATGCAGTAGAACCTTCTATGACCAAAGTACTAAATCCAGTTTCTGATTCTGCCAGTGATTTACTTACCTTGTAATCTACAGCAAACTGCTTAGTTTCTCTGTACATGTAAGTGTGTATTCACTTTTACTTTTTAAAACTGTGTTATAATATAAAGATATGTGTTTTCTAGGCTAAGCAAATATTTTCAGTTCATGCTTCACTGAGGTAGATGGAATCCAGAATGAAGTCTCTTCATCCAGGAGCAGCCTGCAGCTCAAGGATCTTTTTCTGACTCTGCTCACTCTTACCAAAATTCCCAGTGGCATCATTGTTCATGACCATTATAACCACCTTCAATGTGTAACTGTCCATCTACTTCCCTTTGTTCTGTGTGCGTCTGGGTTCATATCTCTCATCCAACCCCCCTTTTCATCCTATCACCTAGCTCTTCCTGGCCTCACGAGTTCTTAGACCAATATGCTTTGGGAGGATCAGTCTCCCTTCAAGACCCCATTTAATTTCAGTTTATAGCTCATGGCTACACAGTTTTGATCCCCAACTTCTTGAAAGGACAAGAAGTTTCCCTATTCCTCATATCAGTCTTTCATCGCAGGTTCTCTGTGTCTTCTTCTTCTAATGGGGGCCTCTCCCATTATAGTATTGGATGACTTTTGACCCAGGTGCACAAGAAATCAACACTGTACTGGCACAGGAGACAAGGCCACTGAGGAAGCAGGAGAGAAAGCTTTTTCCACTCGTTTCAGGCGTATATCACTGCACACTGGGCATAAAAATTCAGAAAACTCTTGCTCATCCCTAGGATGTATGATAGTCATGTTGTAAATTATTAAAATCACAGAGTGAAAACTAATGTAGCTCCAAAAGTTAGTAAGTTATTTCCTTGTAGTGGGTTTACATGGCAAGGTTTTGGTAGCAGGGGGCCATAGAGGTGTCTTCTGTGAGAAGAATCCAGAAGCTGCCCCATGTTAGATAAGGGCCTCACTGCTGATCAGAGCTGAGCCAATAAGCAATGTTGTTTGCGCCTCTGTAAGAGCATACTTAAGAAAGGGAAAAGCAAAAACAACAAACCAAACCAAAACCAAACAAACAAAATAACACTGCTACACAGCAGCTGGGAGAGTGAGAGGAGTGAGAAACAGCCTTGCAGGCACCAAGGTCAGTGAAGAAAAAGGTGGAGAGATGCTCCAGGTGCCGGATCAGAAGTCCCCTGTGGCCTGTGGTGAGGACCATGGTGAAGCAGGCTGTCCCCCTGCAGCCCATGGAGTACCACAGTGGAGCAGGGTTCCACGCTGCAGCCCATGGAGGAGTCCCCAGTGGAACAGATGGACCTGCACTGGAGGAGGCTGTGGTGCTCAGGTGGCCAAGAAGGCCAACAGGATCCTGGCTCGCATAAGAAACAGTGTGGCCAGCAGGGCTAGGGAAGTAATTGTCCCCCTGTACTTGGCTCTGGTGAGGCCGCACCTCTAGTACTGTGTTCAGTTTTGGGCCCCTCGCTATAAGAAGGACATCGAGGTGCTCAAGTGAGTCCAGAGAAGGGCAATGAAGCTGGTGAGGGGTCTGGAGAACAAGTCTTATGAGGAGTGGCTGAGGGAGGTGAGCTTGTTCAGCCTGGAGAAGGAGAGGCTCAGGGGCGACCTTATTGCTCTCTATAGGTACATTAAAGGAGGCTGTAGTGAGGTGGGGGTTGGTCTATTCCCCCACATGCCTGGTGACAGGATGAGGGGGTATGGACTAACGTTGCACCATGGGAGGTTTAGGTTGGATCTTAGGAAGAACTTCTTTACTGAAAGAGTTGTTAGGCATTGGAATGGGCTGCCCAGGGGAGAAGCCCATTCACCATCCTGGTGAATGCAGCAGCCTATGTCACCATCCCTGGAGGTCTTCAAATGACGTTTAGATGTAGAGCTTAGTAATTAGTAAATAAGAGCTTAGGTTTAGTGGAGGACTGGTTAGTGTTAGGTCAGAGGTTGGACTAGATGACCTTGGAGGTCTCTTCCAACCTAGATGATTCTGTGATTCTGTAAACATGATAATGAATTAGAGGTATCAGTACAGTCTTACTTTAAATAAAGGTCTATTTTAATTTGACATTTGAATTCTTCTTTAAAGAAACACACTTTTGTGATCTTTTATGAGTATAATATTAGGAAAGATTCCTTATTCCTTATATAAGTATATTGTCAGCTTTATGAATATAAACAGTCTATTATAAGATGTATTTGGGAGGGAGGATCCTGGAGACATAACAGTGCTTTGCTGACTTTATAGATTAAATGAAATGGGATTCAGCAGGGAATTAAATTATATTATATAAAATATTTCATAAATGTTGCAGCAACTTTAGCAAGCATTCAAATTCACTTTAATTCTCTACATTATAATGCAATGTGTGGTCTTAAAGAAATGCATGTGCAGAATCATATCTGCCCTGGCTTACTACAGTGCAGGGATGAACTCTTCTCAAGGACTTCCCTGGTTAAAGTGCTTCATATGAAGTCTTTTCTGACCTGGAAAAGGATCGCAAAGTTATTCCAGTGAAGGACAGGCTATAATATTTGTCCATTAGAAGTGAGATTTTTTTGTTACATTGTCTTCAGGTCTGGAGAGCAAAAGTCCAGTGTTGTAAACCTACTGGACACTTTATATGTTGACTTAGGAGAAGCAAGTAAAATTATACTGAGAAGGAAAATGAGAACCTCTGATCACCTTAAAAGTATATTAATTGTAAATAATGTGTAATACCTTGTTTTGTTAAAAGTCACTAAGCCACTAAGCCACTAGAGAAAAAGAATCTAATCAAAAACTTGAGAAAAAATATTTTAAATATACATAGATAGTGATATTTGCAAACATTAGATGTCAAACTATGTTTCCACAAAATTTAATAACATTTTTAAAAGTCTGAATTGATAGTTAATTCCAATTACTTTGGAAAAAAATGGCCAAATTAGCAAAGAAAGAAAGAAAGAAAAACAAAACAAAAACAAACAAACAACAACAACAACAAAACATGGCTAGCCTGATCCCTTTTTGGCGTTAACCCTTGTTCAAACAGAAGGTTGCACTCATTGACCTTGAAGGATCCTTTCCAACCAATATTTTTGATTCCATCAGAATAATATCTTTATATTATAGCTGTATAAAATATTAAAATATCAGGGAACAATAGCTTAAAATTGAAGATAGATTCAATGAAGGTGTAGAAATATATATATTTTTTAAAATCTTGGTTTCTGTTTCAGATTCTGCACATATTCTAGCAGATCTTGATTACCATGCATGCAGTCATTCTCAAAGGAAAGTTAGTCCTTGGAAATAGTTATATAGTATGGTATCTGAGTGGTACCACAAATTTTCCATTTGTTTAGGGTGAAAAATAGCTGTGATGTCTCAGATATTTCCTTGCAAAACCTGTAGGTAATATTCTTCTGTTTCATAAACAGTTATAAGTGATCAGAATGACTATTGTGTGCTGGTTTGGGGTGGGATGGGGGAGTAATTCCTGGAAGGCATGCAGATGTCTGGTACATAGCATTTGGCCAGAATACTTGTGATGTGTTAATTACTAGCTTGTGTCAGTTTCAACAAAATAAACATTGAAAGCAATATTCTGCAAAGCACATAAACAAGTAGAAAAGAGAGCTTTAATTTTTTATATTATTTAATTTATAGTTGAAGTTACTAGAAATGAAATAATGGTCTTACTAATATTCCTATAAGAATAAACAAAGCATTAAGTTCCATATGACAATATGTGATGTGAATTCAGAAAGTGATGCAAAACTTGGTGCAGTAATTTAGAACCTTAAAGGATTATTTTTCTATAGGCAGACTACAGATTTTAGTAAGTAGTACATGGAATTTTTACTGCAGATACTTGGTGAACTCCTTGCATTTTAAAATACTCATATAATCAAAGTTTAAATTCTATGTTAACATCTAATCTTCTGTACTATTTATTTTTATATATATATGAATTCTTTAAAATTCCTTTAAAAACACTAGATACCCTACTATCCAATATATTTAACCCTGCTCCTGTAATTTTATTAATTTCAGACAGAAAGTTTATTTTATTTGAGGAGGAAATTAATTTTATTTTCCTTCATTATCTTTAAAATAGTCATGCTTTTCTATATAAACCAACTCAAAGCCAATGGATAGTTCCTGTAGGATCAGCATCCAGGTATGGTACTTCCAAATTCAGTGACTTTATCATAGGTCCTGTGATATCTACTATTTTTTCCTCCAGTTCTTCCTGTAAGAGTAAAATGCCATATAAATTCTTATCTGCCATCTTTCTCTTCCTGTCTCTCTGCCTTCATGTCATACTGTTTTTGTTTTCTCCATATTTTTTTCCTTTATAATACACAACTGTTGAATAGCTTTCACAACCTGAACCTTAAATGCTTCAAAACTAGAAGGTAAATAAATAAATAAATAAATAAATCAGTAAATCAATTAACTGCATACTGTTTAAGGAGAGACCAAATCCTGCTTGTGTGTGCTACTGATATCGGTACTGAATATTCTGAACATTAAGCAGTTAAGTCTATAAATTAAGTGGTCTGAGTCTATCCTAAAGTGACTAATACTGTGAATCTCAGAAGTCCTGAATGTCCTCTGGAAATTATAAAAAATTTCAGATAAAGTCTAAGTATGGTCCACATTTTCAGGACTTTTATAATGGGAGATTACCAATATCAGGATTTTTCAGTTTCATTACTATGATTCAAATTTGATTAAAACCCTGATGTTATATATCCCTGTTACATCCATTTTTACTCATGTGAGTAGTCCTTCCGATTCCAGTAAAATTGCTTAATCTTGATAATTTATCATATCCATAAACATTCACAGAATTGAGAACTAGGGTTAAGATTTTGCTATGATTTTTGGCACACAAAGATGTGTATAGCTATACAGACTCTGTTGGCATGGTTGGTTGGTTGATTGTTTCCAGAAGTCCTTGGGCACAAAACTAGCAGCTATTCAAACTGGAGCTAGACACGGTTTAGTTCTGAATATCTCAAGGGGTACGTATTTATGTATACAAGTATGCCCTATAATTTGATCCTTAAACTAGGTGAATTTTTTAAGGACAATTGCTCATAGTTATGTTTTTTTTCCACATGCCAACACTGACATTTTACCACTCTGTGGGTAAAAAGTTTTCCCTTTTCTTTGGAAAGGGAAAATCCTTAGTAACATGTCTCCAGCTGATCTATACAAAGACTGTCATTATTTGGTGACAGTCCTCTGTATAGCAAACTGAGTAGGAGCTAAACCCCAAATGTAGAATTTCTTAAAGTAAAAAAGTGTTGCCTGAGCTATGGAGAACCCTATGTGACAATCTGAACAGGAGATATAGAACTGGGACACTTAATTCTTTTCAAGTCATCTTGCAAAGAAACACTTGTTGCTACAATCTGTCTAGAAATAGCTCTAACAGAATTTTTCAAAAGCGTTAATTTTATTATTAGTAGTAAGATTGTTATTATTATCATTACTATCATCACCATCATCATTACTAATAATCTATTTGGTCAACTTAAAAGAAATGCAAATCTCACAACTACTTTAGAAAACTAATTCTAGGTGTTTTACAGCATGGCAGACATCCCTTCCTCTCCAGTCACTACAATGAATGTATTGGAAAATTAATCCCATATGTGGAAGTCATCTTTTTGGATATGCTCTCTTGGTTCCTCTACAGTGGAAGAGAGTGAATACCTCTTTGCCTGCATTAGATGTACACAATTATAATCTATGGATATTCCCTCAAAGACAATACAGCTTTAAAAAATTGAAAGTGATGAATGATGCAATGTAGAACCATGTGTACAGTCTGTAAATTGAGTCATAGAATCATTTAGGTTGGAAAAGACCTTTAAGATAGACCTCTAAGATCATCTGGTCCAACCTTTAACCTAGCACTGAATTACAATTTTTTCCAAGCCCATTTTGATGAGAGAGAAAAAGAATGGGAAAAAAACTCAATCATTTAGCAAACTTATTTTGAAATATATTTCTTATTTAATATTTATAATTACAGCACTTTGTAAGACTGTAAAGGCAATGACAGGAAGGAGAGACATCAAGTGATCACTGCAGTTTATGATTTTATTTATTTAAACTAAAAATGCTTTATCAAAAATTTGGTAGTTTTATTGCATAAATAAAGGATAACAGGAAGTACAGATATACTGCTGGAAAAGACCTATGGGTTATAAAAGATCACAAGCTGAACACGATCAACAAAATGAGTTTATTGCATAGACTATATACATGCAAGGCAAACACCCTAATGAAACATAAACATTGTATGCATTGTTTAAGTGACATATGAAGTAGTTCTTAAATTCTGTTTGGCCTTGGTTGGTGCTCAAACCTAACAGCATGTCCAGTTTTGGGCTTTGTGCTTCAAGAAGGATACAAACCAATTGGATTGGGTCCAAAAGAAAGTAACAAGAATGATTACAGGTCTAGAAAACATAACCTCTGAAGAAAAATTGAAGGAATTAGGCTTGTTTAGTCTAGAGCTAAGACTGAAGGAAGCTATGACAACAGGCTAAAAAGGGTAAAAATAGGAGATGGGAATAAACAGATTTCCATGGCCAGTGTGAATATAAAACAGAATTAAGTGAAGCTAAGGATAAATATTAGTAAAAATAAATAAATAAATAAATAAATAATAATAATAAAAAAATAAATAAATCTAGCAGCAAAGATATTTGTGCTACATAATAGACTGAAAAGGGAGAGTGTTAGCAATGTCCTCTTATGTAGAAGCAGGCAATAAAACATCTTTCAGGAATGGTACAGGTATATGATATCTCTGAGCCAGGAAATGTGTTGCATATCTTCTTGTGATCCTCTCAAGCTCTATTGTTTATGGAGCTTGATTACTTACGGAATATATGTTTACTTATTTTGATGTCTTTTCATTAGATATGATGTGGCATATCTTGTTAGACATGTTAGATTATGTGTTGAAAGCTTGTTTGCACACTCATAAATGAGCTCAGAGAAACAATGGCAGGTGGAGAAACCCAGATCTATCCCAGGAAACAACAGCCTATCAGTGGTCCATCTCCACAAGCACAGAGGAACACAGAGTCCCAAAGTCAGGTGGAAATCCAATTTAAAGACTCAAAGGAAATAACACCCTGTCCAGGTTACTTCCAGGTCTGTCCCAGGAGACCCCCAATCCCAGTGTTCAAGAGTGAAACACATCAATATGAGGCGCACCTTTTTAACCGACAGGGTACTGCCTGTGGGTATGGGACATATAATGGCATACAGAGGAAGTACATTTGAGGATTACATGGGAGTTTTTATGGCATATTTAGGGAAAGAACAACAGGAGGGGAAAGAAATAGTTTTAGATGATTTTGAGAGGTACAAAAATAAAAGAGTAAGGCAAAGGGGCCAGTGGGGTATAAATAGCAGTTCAGTAAAGTTTTCTGGCCATTCCTTGTGCCTGATCAATACAGTTTGTCCTGTGCTGCTATTAAATCCTCTTCTAGCTCTTGTCCCGGTTGAGGGGCTGCCTATTCAGTGTGTATATGTGAGTGTATGTAAATCTGAGTGCAGCACTGAGAGTCAGACCATGGGTTGGTTGGTGGTCCTATTGGTCCATGGTGCAGGGACTGGCAAGAACAGAGTTAGTGAACGTCATCAAGTGGGCTGGGATCATGGGTCACAAGGGCCCATGTCTCTGTGCTGCCGTCACCTGAGTATAAGTGTGAGTGTGAGCACTAGCAAAAATCAAGCCTGACTAGCTGTTCAGTAGGTGAAGTGGAATGAGCTGGTGCGTGTGTGTGTATCTCAAAGGGCAAGATCACGGTGGGGTTGGCTACCGGGGTCCAGAGGAGTCCCAGCCAGCTGTGAGTTTATGTGTGTGTGCATATTTGTGTGATGGTCTGTACCAGCAACTGAAGTGGGTCTGTGTATCTGGGGACTCCTGTGTCCAGGTGCTAGCATATGGGCAGACAGGGATCCAAGGTGAGCTACTGGGCAGACTCTGAGTCTGAACTCAGCTGCTGGAGGGATCAACGCAGTATTTATATATGCATGTGTGAGTGATTATGTTTATACATATATACTTGTTTGTGTGTGTGTGTACACATACAAGCATATTCTCCCTAGTATACCTCCATGCTGCTCAGAGAAGGAGGAAGAATGAGGCTGCTGTTGTTGTTTGTCTCCACACGAGTGCTGAATATGTTTGCCTGTGATCAGCATGGCTGGCCATGTATATATGTAGCGTATATGTCTGCTTTGTGTGCATGTACCTACAGGGAATACTTTGCCAACCTCAATATGGACATGGTGTCATGGAGCTGTGCATTCCTCACCCCATCAGGCTACTGGATTTGACTGCAATTGCCAACAATCTTATTTCAGTTTGTAGAGTTCAAAGTGTGCTTCTGATACTTGGTTATATGTGCTTTCCTGTCTCCTGTGTTGATTAAAAGCCAATAGATCTTCACTGTATTAAAGGTTCTAAACTCTTGAGTAAACTCTAGTGCTTCTTTCTTGCCTGGTTATCTCTAGCACATTTGTTTTTCACACATTCCCTCTTCTAAATTCTTAACAATGTGACAATGCTAACAATTCAGACCTCTTTTGCTTTCAGCACATACACAATCTCACCTTTGAGTTCTTTGACATTGTTAACATTGTCAAAGTTCTTTGACATTGTTAACAGAATAATAGTCACAGCAGAAAACACACACAGCTATTTTACAGGTATGTCTCTGGGGAAAAAAAACAACTGCCAGTAGTGAAGGAATTCATAACTTTTCTGCTAGAATTCATAACCTTGTTACAGTTTCCTAATAGCTGTTATTATTTTATTATTTTATTTTATTTTATTATTTTATTTTATTATTTATTTATTATTTATTATTATTTATTATTTTATTTTTTATTTTATTTTATTTTCTTATCCTAGAGAATATTCAAAATTCTTCTAAAAATAAAAATGTTAGCATCAGAGGTCAGCTGAGTCACAGGTCAACCTGTCTTTTTACTTTACGTCTTTTTACTTTATGTCTATCAAAGCATTCTGTCCATTACCTCAAAGGTCAGTTTAAGTGTTTTGTTGCAAAGGTATCTTCTATTTTTCTGTATTTAGGAGTTCCTTACACCTAGAAGTTAAGTTCTTTGAAGAAAGATGTGGAATAAACTGTTTTTTATAGGTTTTAGTTAGGCCACTGCTGTGCAATGCTTCCACCTGAATAAATGATCATAAATAAATGGCTGATTTTTGTACATAGTCATAAAATATCATTATTGCTTTATTGCTTTTTTTTTTTTTTTTTTTTTTTTTTTTTTTTTTTTTCTGAATGTCATGTAATGTCCACAGCATAAAAACAGAAAGACCAGGTCATCATACCAGGCCTCTTTAGAACTCTTTCTAATACTGGTCGGTCACTACTGTTGAATACAGGCTTAATACATGGCTGTCCAAGCTTACTTACCTGGACTGCAGCAATTTGTGACTCATGGATATTTGATGCTAAAATTTGTGCTCTTGTACTTGAATAGACAGTGTTAGATTTTCACAGAATCTCCACAGAATCACAGAATAGCTTGGTTTGGATGGGACCTTAAAGATCATCTAGTTCTAACCTCTCTGTTATGGGCAGGGACACCTCCCACTAGATCAGGTTGCCCAGGGCCCCATCCAGCCTGGTCTTGAACACCTCCTACCTCCATGGATGGGGCATCTATAACTTCTCTGAACAACCTATTCCAGTGCCTCACCACCCTCTGAGTGAAGAATTTCCTCTTAACATCTAATAATCTCTTTTAGTTCAAAACAATTTCCACTTACCCTATTACAGTCTGACCGAGCAAATAGTTGCTCTCCATCTTTTTTATAAGCCACCTTTAAGTATTAAAAAGCTGCAATAAGGTCACTCTGGAGTCTTCTCCAGACTGCACATCCCCAGCTCTCCCAGCCTTTCTTTATAGGAGAGATGCTCCAGCTCTCTGATCATCTCTGTAACCCTCCTCTGGACTCCCTTAGCAACTTCATCAATCCATTCCTTTAGGACTCTGGGGACTCTGTCATTGGGCTCCATATACCTGTACCCGTTCAATTTCATATAGTGGTCTTGAACCTGCTCTTTGCTTACAGTGGGAGGGACTTTGCTCCCACAGCACTTGCCTAAAGGTTCAGGGATTTGAGAGATGTAGGAAGCCTGACTGGCAGTGAACACTGAGGCAAATAACTCCTTGAATACCTGAGTCTTCTCCATGTTTGTAGTAACCAGTTCTCCCTTCTCATTTATCAGAGGGCTACACTCTCATTGCCCTTTCTTTTCTGAGCAATGTACTGATAGAATCGCTTCTTGTTACTTTTTGCATCCCTTGCCAAGCACAGTTCCATCTTTGCCTTGGCTTTCCTGATCCTATCCCTACACACCCAGACAGCATCCCTGTACTCTTCCCAGACCACATGTCCCTGCTTCCACTGCACGTGTACTTCTTTCTTGCACCTCAGTCTGAGCAGCAGATCCATCCCATTTTTCTGCCCTACCTGCTTACTTTCTTATACAGGGGAGTGGAGAGTTCTTGAGCTCTAAGAAAAACATTCTTAAAGAGTTGCCAACTCAGGTCAACTCTTTGTCCCTAAGGATGGTGTTCCAGGGGATCTCATCCACTAGGTCTTTAAACAGCTGGAATTTTACTCTTTGGAATTTCCAGGTTCTGCTTTTGCTCTTTGGAAGACCTGTATTCCTTGAGATGACAAACTCAACCAGGGCATGGTCACTGCAGCCTAGACTGCCTCTGATCTTAACCTCTTTAATGAGCTCTTCCACAATGGCGAGCACCAGGTCCAGTCAGTTTCTCCTCTGGTTGGTTAGTCTAATACTGGACCAGGAAGTTATCCTCAGTGCACCCCAGGAGTCTCCTGGATTGCTTACAGGATGCTGTGTAGTTTTCCTAGCAGATGTGGGTGGGTGAAGTCCCCCATCAGGATGAGAGTATGTGAGCATGATGTTTCTTGTAATTGAAGCAAGAAGGCCTCATCAACAGGATCCCCTGTAGTAGCCAGACCCTAAACACAAGGTGTTCTTTATTGGTCTGGTCCATAACTTTTACTTACAAGCTCTCAACTTGTCTATGCCTGTTTCCCAGAGACATCTTTTCACATTCAGTCAATCCCCTAGCATAGAGGGCAGCCCTCCTACCCCTCCTTCCTAGCCTATCTCTTCTGAAAAGCTCGTATCCCTCTATTCCAGTGTTCCAGTTAGGTGATCCATCCCACCATGATTCTGTGACAGCAATCAGATCATATTTTTCTAACTGCACCATGGTTTCTGACTCCTTCTGCTTGTTTACCATGATGTATAGAGGCACTTCAACTGGCCTATCAGTTGCATCACCTTTTCAGAGAAATCTTTCTAAATAGCTTTGGTACAGTTGACAAGTATTTTCCTGTTGTTTCCTAAAATGATAATGTTACCAGGTTTGTTTCCATCACTCAGAGATGCATCCTCTTCCCCCAGTGCATTTAGTTTAAAGTCCTGCTAATAAGCCCAGTCAGCTTGCTACCCAGAACATTCTTGCCCCACCTGGTCAGGTGTGTCTCATCTGGTGTCAGCATGCCCAGTCTCTCAGAAGTACTTCTGAGATCACAGAACCCAAAATCTTGAACATGGAACCAGACTTGCAGCCAATCACTCATTGTGCTGTTTGTCTACTTCTTGGGTCCCAGTCTCCAGCTGGGATAGGTCTCTTTGTTGCAGCCTCATTTGATCTTACATGAAAGAGAAGGAAGGGATGGTAACATTCAGGCTCCACCAGGCTTGGTAGCCTCTTAATAACATCACAAAGGTGGGGCTGTGTTGGGTCTGTCTGAGCTGGAGTCACCTTTCCCTGCAGCAGCCCACACAGTGCTGTGCTCTGCACTCGTAGCTGGAACAGCACTGATATCACTCCAGTGTTGTGTCTATTGCTGCATAGTGCTGGCACAGCATCATGACTCCTTCCAAGCCCCCAAGAGCCAGCAGGCTGGGGGTGGGCAAGTGATGGGGAGGGGACATTGCCAGGGCAGCTGACCTAAACCAACCAAAGGGATATTCCATAACACCTGATGTCACACTCAGCAATAAAAAGGGGGGCTCTCGTGGGAGAAGGGGCTGTTCCTCCGGAACAACCACTACGCATTTTGAGGCCCTGCTTCCCAGGACGTGGCTGAACATTGCTCGTTGATGGGAAGTAGAGAATATTTTTTTCCTTCTCTCTGTGCTTCCACATGGACTTATTGTTTCTTTTGTTTCTTTTTCTCCCCATTCCCTTTCCCTTTAATTAAACCTTTCTCATCTCAAACCTCGAGTTCTCTGTGTTGTATTTTCTCCCCCTTCCTCTTTGAGGAGAGAGGGAGTGAGAGAGCGGTTGTGGTGGAGCTCGGCTGCCCACCTGAGTAAAACCACCACAGGGGCCCAGGAAGGCAGCAAAGCTCTCTGGAGAGATTATCTGGATAGAAAATAATGCCTTAGTGCATCCCAGTGAGGCTGATCATCCCATGAATTTTCTTACCCATGAATTTGCTCCCACGAATTTGCTCAGCCATTAATTTGCTCAGCCATTTTAAAGCTCAGTGAATGTTCAACATTACTAAGTATCGTACCAAAGTGGTCCCTCACACATTCTTCTCTTTGCTTTGAAACAGTCATCTGTCACTTTCATTTGGTGCCCTTTACTCTTTGCATGGAAATGATAATAATAATAAAAAAAATCATTTACTTGTTCACATTCTTCATGTCACTCATGACTCTCTGGGACTTGACCCTATCCTTCCTCGGTCAGCTCTTGCCCAGACTGAAGTGGCATCCTCATCTTTTCCACATATGGAAGCTATCCCTTTGGATTATTTATTTTGTCTTTGTTGTACCATTCTCATTTCTGCTATATCTTTTGTGATATGAGGTAATAGAATTTGCATGAGCACATGATATTGTAGTGGGTTTACGTGGCAAGGTTTTGGTAGCAGGGGTTGCTTCTGTGTGAAGAATTCAGAAGCTGCCCCATGTTAGATAAGGGCCAGTTTCAGCCGGCTCCAAAGGGACCTGCTGATGGCCAAAGCCAAGCCAGTAAGTGACATTGTTTGTACCTCTGTGAGAGCAGGAGTGAGAAACAGTCCTGCAGATATAAAGGTCAGTGCAAAAGGAGGGGAGGAGGTGCTCCAGGTGCCAGAGATAAATTTCCCCTGGGGTCTGTGGAGAGGCCCCTGGTGGAGCAGGCTGTCCCCCTGCAGCCCATGGGTCCCATAGTGGAGCAGATCTCCATGCTGCAGCCCATGGAGGAGACCACAGTGGAGCAGGTGGCTCTGTCCTGAAGGAGGTTGAGGCCTGTGGAGAACCCCTGCCAGAACAGATAATGGGCTGGAGCTGCAGCCCATGGAGAGGGGACCATGCAGGAACAGGTGACCTGGCAGGAGCTACCTGTGGGGGTCCAAGGTTGGAGCAGTTTGCTCCTGATGGATGGACCCCATGGTATGTATGGATCCACGCTGGAGCAGTTCTTGAAGAGCTACTGCCTGTGGGAAACCCCTGCAGAATCACAGAATCACAGAATTTCTAGGTTGGAAGAGACCTCAAGATCATCGAGTCCAACCTCTGACCTAACACTAACAGTCCCCACTAAACCATATCACTAAGCTCTATATCTAAACGTCTTTTAAAGACTTCCAGGGATGGTGACTCCACCACTTACCTGGGCAGCCTGTTCCAATATCTAACAACCCTTTCGGTAAAGAAGTTCTTCCTAAGATCCAACCTAAAACTCCCCTGGCGCAACTTTAGCCCATTCCCCCTCGTCCTGTCACCAGGCACGTGGGAGAACAGACCAACCCCCCACCTCACTACAGCCTCCTTTAAGGTATCTGTAGAGAGCGATAAGGTCTCCCCTGAGCATCCTTTTCTCCAGGCTGAACAAGCCCAGCTCCCTCAGCCGCTCCTCATAGGACTTGTTCTCCAGGCCCCTCACCAGCTTTGTTGCCCTTCTCTGGACCCGCTCAAGGATGACATCCCGTGGGAGGGACCCCACGTAGAGCAGGGACAGAGAGTGACCATGAAATGGTGGCAGAGACAAAGTGCTATAGACTGACAGCAGCCCCAGTTCCCCATTTCCCTGAGCTGCTGGCGGGGAGGAGGTGGAAGAGGGTAGATGGGGGGAAGGTGTTTTTGGTTTCTTTCCTTTGTTTCTCACTTCTCTATCTTGTTAATAATAGACAATAAATTTTACTAATCCTCCTACTCTGAGTCTGTTTTGCCCATGACAGTAATTGTTAAATGATCCCCATCCTTATCTCAACCCTTGAGCCCTTTGCATCATATTTTCTCCCCCTTTCCCTTTTGGGGGGGGGGGGGGGGGGGGAAGGGAAGGGGTGAAAGAGCAGTTATGATGAAACTCAACTGCCCACCACAGATATGCAGGCATACCATGGATTTACATACAGTGCATTCCACCCTCACAGAAACAGTATATATTATATATTTGTTCCATAATGTCATAATTTTAATGAGAATCTTTAAATCATAGTAACCTTAAAACATCACAAGAGAATACTTTAAATACAGAAACAGTATTGACATTTTTTGCTTGAGTAGGTGATACCCGGTTGATAGGAGTTTGACTCTTTTTCACCATAGTGGATCTTTGTTGTGCTCTATATAAGTTGCATGACATTCAGAAAAAAAAGGAAACTATCTCAGTACAAAGACCTGACAGTTGCAGACTCTCTTCTCACTCCCTATGCCCATGAGAGTTTACATATATTCTCCTGTTATAAACATGTTTCTGAAGAGTGAATACTTTAAAATGGAATAAAAGCCTGATGTTACATTGGACACCCTTTTCATGTGCTTTGAAGATACAAAATACTGCATTATGTGTACATTCTTGTTTATAGTTTATCTTGGCTGTTTGCTCCAAACCACTTCTGCCCCTTCTCTCACAGTTGCTTCACTTCAACCTCACTTGAGCTGGCCTCCATATATCCCTTCTTTTTATCTTATTCCCTTTCCACTGCTTCCACCACCCACTTTGTCCCTCTCCTCATCTCCCAGCTACATCACTAGTCAACAAAGGAAAAGCAAAGAAAAAGGAAAGGAACTAATATGACAGCAATGAAACATTAATGAACCTTCTGTCTTTTATGTTATTTTTCTTCCCTCTTAACCTTTTATTTGCCTTATCCATTTATAAACTTTTTAGGGTAAAAACTCTTCTTCTTTGCCAGCAAGATTAGTATCATGGCCTTTCTTTGTAGTGGAATGCCTAAGCTTTCTGTAATACAGGCTGTGGCAGTATTGACATTTTAACTTAACTTTAACTTGAAAAATTAAGCTGTATATTAATTGACTAAATCCTGTTTTGTGTAACAGAGAAATAGGTATTAAATGATAACTTGTTGCCATTGGTATGTGTTTTGTTCTTTACTATTCCTTAGTGAAGTCAACTGCCTATTTCATTGGGTTTTGTAACAGGCTTGGTAAGACCTTGATATAGTTATGTGCTGAGCTGAATTGTGGGACTCTTTCATTGCATTTCCTGATTCAGTTCACACCCTATAATCATTACTATGACATTCAAAGCATTGCCTTGATGTCATCTTTGACTGTTGAAGATCTCTATGGTATTCTTATGGAGTGTCAGTTATGCAGTGAGAGATCAATGCAAATGAAGATGTCAAACCTATTCCTATGCTCACCCTCTCTAAGCTCTGTAGTGTAACTCTCAAAGTGTTGATATAAAGGTTTGGAGTTGTCCGTGCATCTGCAAGGTTTGAAATTAAAAATGGAAGCTATGCCAAGAAGATACAGGGATCTGAAATGAGTAAAGGACTTAGAAATTTATTGCTTTACTGTGTGAGTTGGAGATTTTTTGTTGTGTTACTATGAACACATTCATCCCTGAAATTTGTTTTCTGTATAAATGGGTAAGCCAAGTGTGAGCTTACTAGGAAGAGGTGGAGGATGGGAAAAGCTAGATATCTTTCAGGATGCCATTCAAATCAGGATGTCTTCATTCAACACATGCTTCTGGCATTATAGTGGTGTGGCTTGGTACCTCTATCCAGATAACAGTAAAAGTTTGCCTTCCTCACAGAAACATTTTCTCTTTTACTTGTCTTGTTTGACCTGCAGAAATCAGTGCATTTGAAGGCATCTCTTCCTGTAGGTATCTCAGTGAAGTAGGAACTTAACCAGTGTTATTTGTCCAGACCATGTCATGTATTAAAATTGTCTGAACATGACACGAACATATATATATATTTCATCTATCACAAATTTCTACAGTTAGCACTGTTCACAGAATCACAGAATGGTTGAGGTTGGAAAGGACCTCTCAAAGTCATCTGGCCCAACCTCCCTGCTCAAGCGGAGACATCTAAAGCTGCTTGCCCAGAACCACGTCCACTCAGCTTTTGAAGATCTCCAAGGAAGGAGACTCCACAGCCTGTCCGGACAACCTATTCCAGTGCTCTGTCACCTGAAAAATAAAAGAGAAATGTTTCCTTATGTTTAGATGGAATTTCTTGTGTTCCAGTTTGTGCCCATTGCCTTTTGTCCTGGCACTGGGCACCATTGAAAAAAGCCTAGTTCCATCTTTGCACCCTCCGTTCAGGTATTTATACACATTGATAAAACCCCTTCCTCCTCTTCTCCAGGCTGAACAGGCCCATCTCTCTCAGCCGCTCCTCACAGTAGAAGTACTCCAGTCCCTTGACTGTCTTGATACTCTACTGTCTTGACTGTCTACTTTGGACTCTTTACAGTATCTTCAATTCCCTGTTGTACTGGAGGGCCCAGAACTGGACACTGTACTGCAGTTGCTGCCTCACCACTGCTGAGTAGAGTGGAAGGATCACCTCTTGAGCTGTTGGCAATATCATGCCTAATGTAGCTAAGAATACCATTAGCCTTCTTAGTGTCAAGGCACATTGCTGACTCATGTTCAATGTTTATGTTCATTGTACCAGCATTCCTAGGTCCTTTTATGCAGAGCAGCTTTCCAGCTGTGTGGCTCCCAGCATGCATTTGTGCCTGCGGTTGTTCCTCCCCAGGTGCAGGACTCAGCACTTCTTGTTGGAAGTCATGAGATTCTTGTCTGCGTACTTCACCAGACTGTCAAGGTCCCTCTGGATACTGGCATAGCCCTCTGGTGAGTGAGTCACTCCCTGACCTTCCTATCAGAAATATATATTCAACTCTGCCATGCATGTTTTTTGAAGTTAGATTGATGATTATTTGGAGAAAAGGACAAGTTTATTCTTTTCTAGACTAAAATGTCTATGAATGACTTGGTAGATTTTTAGGGATATAAGGGGCATATCTATAAAAAAACATTTATTTATTTTTCTGAATAGACAAATATTTCACATGCACTTAAAACCTCAACCAATACTATTTAAAAAAAAAAAAAAAAGTAGATTTTAATTTACCATTTCATACTAACCCCATTAATTCTAAACTACATTATTTTTGAAAATTATATCAATTTTTTAGTCTTTGTTTACCTAAATATAGAGACATTGCTATGGTCCCACTCCCATCCTATGATAACTTTCATTAACAAAAAAAAGTAATGCAACTTTTCCTTTCAAAGTTCACAAATCTTTCATGACCTTTGACCCTTGTTCACTACTGCGTTCACTACAGACATTACGATAATGTCTGAATAATTCCTAAGAAACATTTCTTGTGCAGAGCAGACTACACTGTGAGGATTAAATATAGGTCTAACCAGAATTAACAGGTAATCAAATAGGGTGTATATTGCCATAACAGCAAAATTTTCAGTGAGCTCAACATTTTTTAAATCCTTCTTTCCATCAATGTTTTAAATAAAATATATATATATATATATATATATATATATTCCCTCTTGAAACCTAATGTGTAGGTCTAATTCATGAGAGAAGAATGATGTTATGGTAAATTAAAGTAAAAAATAACATTTTTATTTTTTTTTTAGCATTTGCTTATTCATACACATTTGGCAATCTCTGTAGTAGTATTAGAGTAGATACTAAGTTTCTGCTCAACTGATTAAGAACAATTAATTTTAATGCACATTTATATGAGTAATTTAGCTTTTCTTAACTTTTAGGCCTCTTTAAGTATTAATATGATTAATAAGATCATATCCCAAGCTTGTACCAGAATCAGTGTTCAATACTGTGAAATTACTCAGAATATGTCCAGCAAGTGTATATTGGTATAGTAATTGCCTCCAAGCTCCATCTCTTTATTGGGTTGCCTCATTCTATGTGCAATACACAGTTAAATATTTGTGGTAAAATATAAAGAGTAAGAGTAGTTGTTACAAAGTCAGTGAGCCAACTCATATGTTCAAAGTGAGGCACAGTCTATTTTAAGATCTCAATCCTGTGCCACTTACTTGTCCAGGATGTGTCAGTGATATAAAAGACTAAAGTCCTGAAGCTTTTCAAATCAATGGTTTTATTGTAACAAGGTATGTGTAGTCAGGATGGACAAAAACATGTTTTGGTTCTTTTAAGGAAGGGCTGCAGGATTAGGAGATGAATTCTGAGCACTTACATGTTTGCATTCAGCTATCACTTTTTTTCTATTCCAAACTATCTTGACGAGAAGGTCAAATTAAAAACTTATTTTATCTTACTCACTTTCCAAAAAAAAAAAAAAAGAGAAACTTTTAAGGAATAAAAAAAAAAAGGGATTTACTTATTTGATTAGAGGTTGCAAATTTTGAACCTAGCTATTCCCTGGTGCTGAACAGATGCCCATAAAGTAAAAAGAGTTCTTCCTCTCTCCACATTAATGTAATTTATTAGTTTACTGACAGACTTTTCAAGACCTAGATGGCTGCTTACAGCAGTTATGCCTCGGATTGATTTTAACAATATGTGGTTTGTACAATTAAGGCTATTGTGTGGCTTCAAGTCAAAGCCTGTTTGTTTACATAAGAATAAGAACTGTATATATTCTATTCAGTAAACTTATTTGTGAAAGACTTGGTGGTTTAGCCCTGTTAATCCCAAAGGAGAAATAAGGATGTAAGAATTGTCTATATGCCTACATTGCATTAAACAGTAGACCACATTATATAAACACCACAAATGTCATTTGAATCTCGTTTTACTTACGTTTTGGTTACAGAATGTTTTAAAATCTTTCAAGTATCTCTTATCCTAAATAAGTGCATATATAAGACATAAATTGAAGAGCTCCCCTCCCCTTCCCTCCCCTCCCTTCCCCTCCGCTCCCCTCCCTCAAAAGGCAACAAAATAATTAAAATAAATAGATGAATCTTAAAAAAAAAAAAAAAACACAAAGACCTGAATACAAGAAAACAGGTCTAGAGCAATGGAGAATTGATACGAGATTGAAGTCAGCACTATTACAAAGTTTTTAAACCTACTTCCTTTAATTTTTGTTAAATTTCTGTCCATATTGAAACTGTATTCTTTTATTTTCATTGTTTTGTGTTTATTATCCCCCAACTTGGTATTTTTGCAATTACGTTCACATGTTTTGTTGCTGTTCTGGTAAGAAGCTCTTTGTAGCCAATGATATCAATATACTGAGTACTGGACAGTGTAAAAATACAGAAGAATAAATAGGTAAGGAAATACAAGAGAACTGCTAACAGCACTTGTTCACATGGCAAATAGTGGCTTCAGTAAGTCAGGGTTTTAGTATTATCTTTTGTAGACATGAAGGCTGAAAGCAGATTTAAGACTATGGAGAGAAACAATGAGACCTTTTCAAAGAAGTTAAGGATAGTATCTGCTCCATGTGAAGGGCAACATCAAAGCACGAAGCTGCTGCTTCAATGGATTATGATATAAGTGGAAATGGGAGCTGGCTTCCTGGCACTGACAAAAGATTTCTAGGCTGCTTAGATAAGCTTGGCCATCAAGTAGTTTGGAATACATACTAGTTACACTTAGTGTATAGTTACAAGACAATTTTATCAAGAATTGTTGTGGTGAGTTGACCTTGGCTGGCCACCAGATGCCCACCAAGCCACCCTATCAATCCCCCTCTTCATCAGGTCAAGGGGAAAAAGTACAATGAAAAATCTCATGGGTTGAGATAAAGTCAGGGAGATAGCTCATCGTATACCATCATGGGCAAAACAGACTCAACTAGGGGAAGATTCATTTAATTTATTGCCAATTGGTAGAAGGCTGTGGCAGTGAGAACTGAAAACAAAAAATAAATACACCTTCCCTCTTCTTAGACTCAACTTCAGTGTTTATTCTTTACCTCCTCTGCCCTGAGTGGTGCAGAGGAATGGAGAATGGGGGGTTACAGTTAGTTCAATGCTTTGCCTCTTCTCCTTCTTCCTCATACTACTCCCCTGCTCCAGTGTGGGCTCCTCTCCAGTGACTGCAGGGCACACCCACCTGCTCTGGGGATGTTGCATCTGCTAACATGTTACACCATGCTCTGCAGACAGACAACCTGCTTCATCACAGTCCTGCAGGGAAACTTCTGCTCTGGTGCCTGGAGCACCTCCTCCCCCTCCTTCTTCACCAACCTCAGTATCTGCAGAATTGTTTCTGTCTACATTTTCTCACTCTGCTCTCAAAGCTGCTCTGCAATGTTTTTAATCCTTTCTTAAATGTTATTACGGAGGTGCAACCAGCATCACTCATTGGCTCAGATTTGGCTAGCAATGGGTCGCTTTTGGAGCTAGCACTATCCAACATGGTGACAGCTTCTGGTCTCTACTCACAGAAGCCTCCCCTGCAAAGAATGAAATTTTGTCTTTACTTCTTTCATAGTCTTTCTAAATCAGTTTACAGAATGAAAGACAAATACATCTTTCTTCATGTATTCTCTCAGTGTTGAATGCAAGAGGTAGAAAGAGACTGAGAAATGACAAGGGAGACAGAAAAGAAAAATTAAAGTACAAAAAAATAGTCAAAACATATGTATGATAAAAAGAAAAGGAGATTGGATCATCAAAAATTTACTGGCCGTGTATTATAGATGTATATCTAAACCAAGACCTGAATTTCCTCCTTGAATTTTGTAGTCCATTCCAGTTCTGGGAAGATCAGTGTTTTCTCACAGGTTGTTAAATGAATATAAGGACTTGATATTTTGTAGAGAATTTCCTACTTGGATGGGAGAAGCAATATGAAGAATTTTTTCTTATACATGATTATTGCTGGTCAGAAGTTTTAATTGTTTAGTAGCATAAACAACTTCAATGAAAAAAAAAAGAGAAAGAGAAAGAGGAAGAAGAGAAAGAGGAAGAAGAGAAAGAGGAAGAAGAGAAAGAGAAAGAAGAAAAAGAGAAAGAGAACAAGAACAAGAACAAAAGCTCAGTACTTGAATGACAGTCTGGGCAGTCAAATATGATGGAAAAAAGACATACACATAGCTGAGATGGTCATACTGAAACCAGGTATCCCAAGAAGGAACTTTCCAACTGTGCTACATAAAGGAAATGGATGGGATTAGTATTTAGTGGTGACTGGGGTGGTTCTGCTATGTCAGGTCCAAATAAATTTGGAAAACAGGCTGTAAATAATCTTAATAAACCGTGTCCAGAAATGTTACAGTTTATTTATTTGTTTATTACATTTAAAAATATGGTTCTGAATACAATCTGATGTTTATATAATTTCACTTTGCAGCCACAGAGACCATTTTAACATTTTATATTATTAAAATGTTAATGACTGGAAAGTTGGTAAGGGATTTCTGTAACAGTTTATTTCATACTTCAATATATCCAGTGATTTTATGTAATCAGTACATATTTTTTTAAGAATTTGATCTGAAAATAATTCCTAAAATGACTTACCCTCTACAATCCATCTGTAAAAAAAACATCTTTAGTTAGCTGACTGGCTACAAATGTTTGCGATTTTTACAACCTTTCTAATTGTGTGGAAATTCTTCAGAAGCACATAGCTATGCTAGCAGACTTTGGAAGCTCTTTCTGCTGATGTTTTTATACTGTTCATTTAGAATTAACATGATTTTGCAATGTAAATATCCTCCAGCTGTTTGTAAAGTCTCAAACTGGCTCTGGCATGTCATTCTAGCTTCAAATCAATGTAAAGCTCCTTTTTCTTTTTTTCTTTTTTTTTCTTTTTCTTTTTTTTTTCTCTTTTTCTTTTTCTCTCTCTCTTTTTCTCTCTTTCTCTTTCTCTTTCTCTTTCTCTTTCTCTTTCTCTTTCTCTTTCTCTTTCTCTTTCTTTCTCTCTCTCTCTCTCTCTTTCTCTTTCTCTTCTCCTTGTTCTTGCTCTCGTTCTTTTTCTCATTCTTGTTCTTTTTCTTGTTCTCTTCCTTGTTCTTGTTTTTTTCTTTTTCTTTTTCTTTTTCTTTTTCTTTTTCTTTTTCTTTTTCTTTTTCTTTTTCTTTTTCTTTTTCTTTTTCTTTTTCTTTTTCTTTTTCTTTTTCTTTTTCTTTTTCTTTTTCTTTTTCTTTTTTTTTTTCTTTTTCTTTTTCTTTTTTCTTGTTCTTTTCCTTGTTCTTGTTTTTTTTTCTTTTTTTTTCCTTTTTTTTTCCTTTTTTTTCTTGTTCTTTTCTTTTTCTTTCTTTCTTTCTTTCTTTCTTTCTTTCTTTCTTTCTTTCTTTCTTTCTTTCTTTCTTTCTTTCTTTCTTTCTTTCTTTCTTTCTTTCTTTCTTTCTCCTTCTTTTTTTTTTTTTAAATCTGATTTCTCCTTCCCTTCCTCGCTCAAAATCCCTTTCCATACCCCCACCCCAATATTTCTTCATTCGTTTTGGCTAAGTGTTTAAATAACTGGCAGAAATTTGCTAAACATCACATGATCTATTGCAAACAATATTCAGAGGACTTCTGAAATATTTACACACTGTCTTTTAGATATTCTTTAATGTTTTGCAGAAGTGGATACTAAAGAACATAAACAAAGATCAAATAGTTTCTAATTCCAAATAAATTGTTTATGGAAGTCTAATGTTGTTAATGAAGAAATAAAGGAAAAAGTTACTCCCCCCCCCCATTCCCTCCTTTTTTTTTTTCCCCGTCAGAAACTGTATAAACCTATCTTTCTGCTGCATACACATTGCTTCCCCACACCTTAGACAAATATTTATATTCCACTGTAGCACATATTTGGTATTGTTTATGCTAACCTTTACTTTACAATAGGTATATATTTTTTCTAGTATAATACTAGCACAACATATGTTAATATTCAATCTTGTAAATACTTTGAATAAAGAATTCTAATTTACTCTTATTCAGTTTTCTAGAAGAAATACCTTCAGATCTTGTACTTTGCTTCCCCATTTTCATGTCTCAGTAGCTTAGGCATAGACCAAGTTGGTTTTGCATTCTTGCTTACACCTGTTCCAATCTGAATTCTGGCTGGGGTGTATGGAGGGGTTTCATCCTGTTTCTCCCAATCACTTTCACAGTAGTTCTTTAGAATTTTAACATTTTCAGAAAGAGCTGATTTCAGAAAAACTGATGTTTCTATTTTCTTACTATGGCATTTCAGAGATCTGATCTGGGCTCAGAGCTTTAGGCTAGAAATTAAATACTGATGAGTATTGGTATTTATATTATTAAAGTATTCATGGCTGGAAAGTCTGTCCTCAGACAACATGAAAACAAGTAATCAAAATTTGTAAATATTGTAGAATAGGATGTAAAAATAGGATGAGTTGTCAAATGATCACAAAATGTTTACATTTTCTATAATAGATTATCATGTACTGTAAATAGAAGCAGTAAATATCATGTGTCTTAACGTGAATAAAATTACTGCCATAGTTTCACATGATGTTCTTGTAAGTAGGTTAGGAAATCTATTTGCATAGGCTGAAAGCCAATGTAGTTGATGGTTCACTGTCAAACTGGAGGATGTATAGAGCTGAGCCTCTATTTTTATGTTTTATCTGTTTTTCTTTGATAAAGCAATATTTAAAAACAAGCAAACAAACAAAACAACAAAAAAAACCCAACAACACAGGAACTGATAGAGGTTGCAAAGAGCCTAATTAGCATCCCAGAACATAATTCCAAAATTGAATTAAAATTTGATATTTTATTTTATTTTATTTTATTTTATTAAAAAAAAGATGTAGTTAATGAAGAAAAGAGAAAAATTTCTTTGGTTTTAAATGGACAGACACAGGGCAAGTGGCTTTGAAAAAGAATCTGCAGGATGTAGTGGAACTCAGTTTCAATGTCGAGAGAAAGTTGTATGAAGAGGTCTTACAGAGAGGAAAGGATAGTATGTTTACATATCCGTAGCAGGTAAGAAGAAAAATACTGGGTTTAAACTGCACCAAGGAAGATTTGTGTTAGATATAAAAAGAAAGAATTAAGACAGGATAGCCAAAAAAATACTGGAATAGATTGCCTGAGGAAACTGCAAAGTTTCCACAACCTGGAGATTAGATTGCTACAGCTGAAACTGCTCCCCGGCATTTGTTGGTGAGTCCAGTGATTCTGGGAATTCTCCTATAAATGGACAGCATGTATCTGTGTTGTATTCAGACTAATAATTCAGAAACTTATGTTGTTGTTGCTTTTGTTGCAAGGAAGTAAGAAACAAAAGCATGTGTTCAATTTTCAACAGATTTAGTTTCTGAGTTTTCATCACATAAACATTTGTGAGGCTCCACACTCTTCCTGCCAGCTTTGTGGAGCCCAATCTGACAGCTCATCTACAAGAATTAGGGTTCAGTTCCAACCCCAAGTTAACTTATTGCTTAGTCTCTTTTCATGGACTGTAAACAAGGATATCAATGGATACCAAATGTGACTGTGGTTTTCGTAAACTAGATATTGACTGAGACCAGTGTTTCATTTAATGTAGGCTGAAAAGTAGTTACCGTATAGTAATACATTTTAGTCACCACCACCATAGACCAGAACTATAACTGGAAATCTTCCAAATCTTGTTACAAATTTTTTGAATGGCCTTGTTCCCCAGCATTTTATTTATTGTATTGTATTGTATTGTATTATTTTAATGTACTTCACAGAATTGTTGTTGTTTTTTGATATATTTCATAAATACCAAATCACTGAAAAGTACAAGAATGGTATTCCAGGTCAGAGGTTAGGAGTTACACAGAGGTTGAAAGCAAGTATTTGAATTGTGTGGTATATGAATATGCAGCATCTCTCTTGGAACGGAAAAAATTTTTGTTGTAGTTTTAGTGTTTCTGTGGCAATTCCAGGTAAAAATTAAAATTATGTAAAAACAAAACAAAACCTGCTAATATATCTTGTGGCTGGAAGAACTTCAGTTCCATGTTTCTGGTTATAATTTAAAAATATACATCAGAGAAATCAAATATGTCGTTCATAGTTGCCAATATTTTTTCTGCCTACAACTCCAGTGACAACCCAGGATTTGAATGACACAGTAAGTTAGTCACATTGTTCTTTAATGTATTTTACACTAGGAAAATGACTGACTTTTTGTATTTCCTTTTCAGCTGACAGTATATATTGGCATGCATAGAGTAAGTGAAACAAGGAACTTTAGGAAAAAACATTAAATTAATATTTTGAATTTGACCTGTGATGGCTTTTAAATGGTACCCACTTGGCAACCTTTCTCTCAAGGACGTTATTTCTGTCACAGTATATCAGCTGTAGAACATGGAGTTTCATCCAGCAGAAGAACAATGTACTTCCTATTCAGAAGTACACTATTCCACCTCTTTAATTATCACATCAAATGGAATGCTACAGATTGACCTCCTCCCCATTTATTTCGTTTTTAGTTTTAGTTTTAGTTTTAGTTTTAATTTGGGATTTAGGTAAATTGAGAAGGGAGCAAAATAGTTCTTACATATTCTTAATGTACTAATTTTTAAGAACATAAGAACTGTAGTGGGTCAGGGTATATATTATTTTTATTGAATTAAATTTTAAAATTTATTATTATTATTGTTATTATTATTCAGCATTCTGTATGTGGTGGCAGGTCTTAAAGAGAGAAAAGATAAATTAACCTTTACAGCATACCTTCTCAGCCTCCAGAGATCTTCAGGTCAGGAACTTGCTGAGCTGGGGCCTGTAGATGTGTGTATGTTCTCAACAATCCACAGTGAACAAGGAATACAAGGAATTTCTCTGATTAGTTTATGGAGCTCCTTATGCTTCTGGCTTCAGGAGCCATTTAGGTCTCTTTTCACAGCTTTTACCATGATCATGCACAGTTGTAAAGGCAATGTAACCTTGTGTCTAAATTTAATCATTAAAGTTTTATTTGTAGGAATAGTACATATGGTCTATATCCCATATTTTGTCTATATTTATTTCAGAAAGAGCGAAAAAATCATGCTGCTTTCTGCAGCATCAGTTATAATAATAAAAACAAATAAATAAATAATAATAAAACAAGATCAATGGAAATATTCAGGGTTTAACAAACTGACAGGTTCTCAATTAGGTCTAAAGCATAAATATAATAAAAACATTTTTTCATAGCTGCAGATGGCATTAGGTGGTATTCCTTTTATTTTTAAAGGATCACTTGTTCTTGGCTCTGTATGATAACATTCTTCAAGAGTACATAAGATTAAGGATAAGTGGCTAAGTCCTATTTAAAGTAAAAATCTGTCATTTATACATGTAAAGATAGTAGTGACATTTTGTTAATATAAAAATAGTAGAGAAGCACTATTGAAATCATACAAAGACTTATGTGTAGATTTTAGTAGATGCTAATTATCTGAAAAAAGAATCCCCTAATGACCTCTCTAAATATATATATAAATATTATTTTCCTTAACTTTGGCCCTGATTCTGTTTTTATTTCTGTATAATTTATTTAGAAATTTTAACTTCATTGATTTCTCTGCTCCAAGATTGCACCAAATGGTGATTGTAAATTATTGAAGGCAGGGACATTTCTCTGTTAGTCAATTACAGAGTATATAGAGTAAATCTGTTGAAAAATTAATTAGCTCAACTATGTAATAAAGTGGATGTACATAGTTGTTTTAGATCTTATTCTTGAAAAATTACCATTACATTGACAAGTTTTAAATAGAATTTGCTTATAAACACAGTTATTTTGCTAACTGTACTATTTTTGATATCTGGAATTTGTGTTAATCATAACCATTTATTCCATAATGTACTTCAGTATATATTCATCCAGACTTTTGGCTGTCATTCTTCTATTTTATTAACAGATAACACATCTCCTGTTTGCCTGTCATGTATAATGATTTTTACTCATCATCTGTGTTTTGACACTTAGGTATTTCATATAAAATTGTCTAAATTGCATCTTTTGTGGCAGTTTATTAGTTAAATATCATTTGCTCTTAGAAGCAGTCTTAAACATGCTGGACACCTAAGAAAGTAAATCTGTTAAAATATGATTCAAATTTAAAACTTATTGAAACATTACATAAATACACATATACATTCATTTAAGAAAAAATGGACAGTTTATTTCTGGTAAGCATTCTCGATGTTTAGCACTACAAGATACATCTTCTTTCAGCTAGATTTTTTGATATTCTGTGACAGAGAATCTCCTGCTCTCTGAAATCTTAATTGATTACTTACTTTTAAGTAGTCATTGAATCAAATTACATAAAAAGAATAAAATTGAATTGAATAGAGTGAGAGTAAGAAAATATTCCTTCAGCACATGCAGATGTTATTGCAGACAGAAGTTAATTTAGAATCCAAGAAATTAGTTTCATTTTCTTAGTCAATGAGTTACAGTAGTTGAGAATCTGATTTTCTAAACCTATGCCATGTCACATAGTTACTAGAAAATTTATTTTTATTTGTGCCCTCTGGATCAAAAATATGAAAGTAGATGACTATAAGAATTTATGAAATAATTGCTTTGCAGAAGGAATTTCTGAGATAAAATCATTTTAAATACAGTAATATTTGAAATGAAAATGCTTAGATTAGAAATATTTCATATGTATTCATATGAAAAAATATTTCATAATTCATACAAAAATTATATGTATTGCTTTTCACATCTCCTAAGTGGTTATTCAAATGGATTTATCGATATACCTTTCTACCTTTTAGAATGGTAGAGTAATAGAATATCCTGAGTTGGAAGGGTCCCACAAGGGTCATCAGGTTCAATCCTGGCTCCACACAGGACCACCCAAAAATGATACTATGTTTAAGAGCATCATCCAAATGCTTCTTGAACTCCAGCAGGCTCAGTGCCATGACTACTTCCTTAGGGAACCTGTTCTAGTGCCTAACTAGCCACTCAGCGAGGAACCTTTTCCCAGGCTGCCCCTCCCCTGTCCCAGCTCCATGCCATTCCCTCGGGTCCTGTTGCTGTCCCCAGAGAGCAGAGCTCAGCTCCCCTTTTGAGGGAGCTGCAGGCCATCATGAGGCCTCCCCTCAGCCTGCTCTACTCTGGGCTGAACAAACCAAGGGATCTCAGCCGCTCCTCACATGTCTTCCCCTCTAGAGACAACCTTTGTTGCCCTCCTTTGGACACTCTCTAATGGTTTTATGACAGTTTTATACTGTGGTGCCCAAAACTGCACACAGTATGCTTCTCAGTGAGATTCTTTTCCAATGTATGAAATCCTACTTAATCCACTGAGCTACCATTTTATAATAACATAGGAGGACAAACAGACATTGAACATATTAATTTCTACCATCTTTAAGAAACCTACATTTCAGTAACTGTCTACTTTTGTAGATGAACTTTCTTACTATCTCCTGATTTCTCAAAGGATCGTTCTGTAAGTTTACAGCTGTTCTAGGCAATAATAAATATCATATGGTTACTTCTAATGCTAGTTCTTTCAGTAGCACGCAAAGCAGACAAAATGTTTAGGGATTGGTTAGATTAGAAACAACAACTTTATTTTTTTCTAGGATTTTTCCTAATAAAGATTGTCTTGCTATTACAGATAAATAGTCTGTCAAATGAAAGAATGTTAGAAATCTTCCTTTCTCTAAAATTCCATTACTATTTCTGCCTCATTTTTTCATCTAAAAAGCAGACATTCTTTTGAATTAATACTGCCGTTGCTAGAGTGACAGTTACTTATTTGTAAGTAGCATAGCAGTGGTGAAACTTTGATTACTCTGCAAGGTAATGGTAAATCCTTATTTATTTAATTCTTATAATTGTAGCATGGCCTCAAATGGCTATCTAACTCCTAAACTTGTAAGTATAACTCGTTAAAGCATGTATCTGACTGATATATCCTGCTATGAAGTGATAGGCATTTGGTGATTTGTATGTAAGTGTTTTTTTGTTGTTGTTGTTGTTGTTTTTTTTAATTTGCCTGCAAATTGGAAAATTAATAAATTAATGTTAACTCATATTACTAGTGTCTTTGCATATTAATACATTTCAGAAGGATTTTAAGTCATGTTACTGTGTACTCAAGTCTCATAATACTTGTGTAGTAGAAAGTTATGGAATATAAAACAGCTTTTGTATTTCATAGGAAATAGTCTGGAAACTTTGTAAACACTGAAACCTAAGTTAAAACCAAAGTGATTCTGTTTAATACTGTAGGGCACTTATCAATTACATATGCAAACAGAAAATGTTTTTTACAGAATTCACTTCTAAATGAGCTTCTGTTTCTGGTTGAAAAGGAAATCTTTGTAAGCATCGGTGTTGCAGAAATCAGAGAGAGTAAGCTGATATTTTCTTGCTTAAATCATTAGTGCTTTGAGCTTGTCTTACCTTTTGTCACCCCCACTGGTTTGCTTTATCAACCAGCTCTTCATGTGAGGGGTCAGTTCTTCAGGGGCTTATTGTGGAGTTCTATTTCCTACCTCCCTCATTGTGTTTATAGTGTATGTACTGTTTGTATATAGAGAGAGGACATCAGAAACTCCACAACTTACTGGAGTTTAGTCTATGAAGAGCTGGTTGTAAACAAAAATGAGAAAAGATCAATTTGCTTTGCACAGGAATGCTGTGTGGTGGGTAGATGTGTTGGGTTTTTGGCTTTAGATATTCTTCTTGCAGTTTATTGCTGCTTTCTTAACCATTCAAACAATCCATAAATACTGTCTCTATGAGATATGATGGCTCATAAATAATCATTTACATTTTTAGCTTCCACTATAACTATTCTAATGAAAACATACCTTTGTGTAACACTTTTTTTTTTTTTTTCCAAACATACCTACTTGTCTCAGCACAGAAGCACAAAAGACTACAAGATAGTACAGATGCTCCAAAATACTACTCTGTGCCCTGACAATCGTACAAATCTTCAACTGACAACACTGCAAAGAAGGTGTATAGACGCACTTGGGGCTCATATGTCGATGACAGTGTCTTAGCATCTTATTTAGTTCCAAATTGCTGCTGTCAAGGGACTGTGTTGCTGAAGAAAAATAGCAGTTCGGAATTAGAATAGGAAAGTACTTAGTGCAGAAATTATGATTAATTTCTTGTCTTTTGTTTTAAATGTTAATGGATTAAATTCAAAATGTTTTTATTTTTGATAATCAGGGTATAAACTATTATCTAAAAATTAAGTAAATAGTATTACTATTAAGCAAAATAAAACTGTTTAAAAGCACTTTAATCTTGGGGTCCTCTTGTAGAGTCAGTTAAGTTTTGTTTTGTGGTGATCACTGCTGATCTATTTAAAACAAACAAAAAACTTTTAGTATGTTTAAACTTTTCTCTGCAGTAGATTATTTCATAAAGTTTTAAATGAGGGAAATAAGAATTTTCCTGTTTTAGAAACCTTTCTCTAAATTTTGAAGAGTAATTTATAGTTGTCCTAAATTAATTCTTCAACTATTGAGTTCAATGCAGAAGAAAAAATTCAGTCTTCATATACTCTGAATACCTCTGGAGGCTTCCTCTCTTTTTTCATTGACTGTGAAGGAAGCTTTGGATGACAGTATTCTTAAAAGAAGCATTCAAGATGTATAAATTATAATTCTTACAAATTAAAATGTTAGAATTAGCTAACTTTGGAGCTCATAATCTCCAGAGAGATTTCCACATTGTAAATGTTGTAAATGTTTGTAAATGTTTCCACATTGTAAATGTGGAAATCTACAATGTATGGAAAAAACAAACAAACAAACAAAACAAACAAACAAACAAAAAACAAACAACAGAACATGTTTGTTTCTTTTTTAGTTATTAAAATATGTAGCAGACATCACCAGAATACACAGACTTTAGGACTTACAGCATCAACATGGGACAAAGGTATAGCTGGCCTACGCAAGAGGTTAATGGATATGGTCTACTCTGGCCTGATTTGTATGTTTCATGCACCATGCTGGGGAGATGGTGCAGATAAGACTGTTCTGGCAGCAAGAGCAACCTCATCTCCACCTCTGTCTTCTTCAGTCATTTTCCAAGTCATGAGGCCATCTGCTGTGTGTGTACTCCATCTGCACAGCAGAACTGCCCTATGCATTCTCAGAAAGCTAGAGACATCTTGGCAAGCAGTTGTCTTCCTGTTCTTTTGTTTGTGGCATGCATGGGAAATGCAGCATTTTCTGAAGATGCATAGAAAGAATGAGTCTATATATACTGGAGGGATACCTCCACATTTTTCCTCCTGATTTTTTTATTTCTATTGAGAAAGTTTCTAGTAAAGTTTTCTGGTTTCAACAGACTGCTTTGGAAGAGGTACATTTTGATATATGGATGTTATAAGAAAGAGCAGTGAAACCGTTGGAAGATTCCAGGGACTTTTCATTATACAGCCTGTGTTACAGGAGAAATTAGATTTACCTCAACCTGGTCCATTAAAAAAATACAACTGTAGAACCAACAGAGTTTGCAGATAAATCAATTTATTTAAAAGTTACCTTTTAAGATAGAGTGAATCAGACCTAAGATCGGGCTTTTAGGAGAATTCAAAATATCATATTACTTGACTCATAGTCTTTGAGAGTTCATCGTTTCTGGAGATGAGTATTTAGTCCTTTCTGAGGAAAGGACTCAGAGATAAGTACAATAAAATAGTTTAATTTGGGTCAGATTATCAGCTGTGAAAACAAGCTATGTCTCTGGATATTTCCTGTGCATAGTTTTAACAGTGACTGGTTATATATTTCAAAATATCTATTAACAATAAAAGTCCATCAGAGAAGCAGAGAAAACATTTTTTTCTAAAATAGGTAATATCTCTGGAATTAAACATATACATATAAACACACACAGAAAAAAAAAAAAAAACAGAACAGTTTGCTGACTTTAAAGGAAAAATCTCATATTTAAAGGCAAGGAACTTGAGAAGATTACGTAAATTAGATAAAAGGTATGTGCCTTGATTGTCTGGGAATACTGATGTCTGAATTTCTGCAAAACAGGTTGATAATTTGAAAGATCTGTGCAGCTAAACCAAGAGGTTGAAGGAGAAACAACAGTAATGAAATAAAAAATGGTAATAGGCATGAAAATAGACATGCAAGAAATGGCTGGTTACTTCAGGCATCCGAGAGAAATGTAATAATGCTAAGAAAAGTATCCTTTTCATGCTATGTAATGGAGGCTTTGGCATTCTTGTATATGCTTTTACATGGACTTTAAATTCCAGTCAATATAGGTCTGTGATTTGCCTTAGAAGTGAAAATGTCTAAGATGCATATTTTAAAATGTTCTTTCAATTCCACCCTTCACAATTCATGTAGTCTCTGCTTTAGTTTGCAAAGCTGAGACAGAGGTTATTAGCATCATAGGTATGAAAGGAAGATTACTCGTTTATCCCAGTGCCTATAAATAGGTAAAGATCCTTCTAGCCACTTCCTTTCCTTCTAGTATATTATTATTATTATTATTATTATTATTATTATTATTATTATTATTATTATTATTATTATTTAATAAAATTGTTATTATATTATATTTTAAAATAATAATAATAATAATAATAATAATAATAATAATAATAATAATAATAATAAAACTGTAAACATGGCATATCTCCACCCAAAAAAGTTAAAACAGATTCTGACAGATGTGATCAGGTGCTTCATTTTAACATTTGGCTGCTTAGCTATATCTTTGAAGTCACTCCTGCTTCAGGTAGTGAAAGCTGAGTGCATGTTATTTTAGCTATTTTAGCTCCCAAACAGGAAGCAGTTCTTTTATAATGTGCAATTTTTATCTTCTGATTTATAGGTTTTGTTTGTATTCCGTATTGTACTTTCTTTGCAGAAAAATAATTAAAAAAAAAATCTACTGCATACCTTTGTCTAAGTTGTTTCCTATTCTTTACGAGATCTGCAACACTTTTATTTATTTATTTATTTTTAAAAAGTTCAGACTTCATTGAACTGTAAGCCAGATATTTAACCAAGTATATTTTTATTTCACCTTTGAAACATATAGCTGTATTTTTTATTTTTATTTTTTCTCCTTGGCAAACTTAGAATATAAATTTTCAGGAAATTTGAAAGGAATGGGGGAGAAAGCACCTTTAAAAATGATACTAGTTTATTCATTTCAAGGATTATTTGTTGTATTATTTCATAATGAAAGTATCTCTAATTTTCTTTTACCCACTGAAAACAATGTATCTCCTCAGATACAACACATCCCATCCCATTCAAGGAGTGAAATAAACAATATCATAAGAGAAAGAGAAAGAAAATGATCTATAAAAGTACAGGTTTTAGGATCATTTTGCATATACTTCTTATGTGTCCTGATTTATTGTATATTTTAAAAGGTAATGTAAAAAACATTCTTTCAAACAGCAATCTGATAACTGTGCATTTTCTGTTTAGCATATTTGTGTTGTGTCATGTCTGTTTACTCAAAAAGTACAAAATCATTGTCTAATTTCAGGAGGCTGTTGGATAAAGTCACAACAGCAGTTTGGTTCTGTTCCCTGGCACAGAAATGTTTGTGGGTTTGTTGTTTTGTTTTAACAGAAGATGAAGTCTATCAGATTAGGGAAATAGATCTTTAATATTAATATTTTATTTTATATTATTATATTAATATTAATATGTAGGTTGAGCAAATCATTTTTTCTCATTGGAGTCAACTTTTTCTATTCTTAGAAGAAATGTACATTACCTTATGGCTACATATCGATAGCCTACACTTCATTGCTCCCAAGTTGTTTTTTTTTTTTTTTTTTTTTTTTTTAATCTCAAAATAACTTCAGGCATTTTAAAACATCTGTTATTGACTGTGTCTTTTGGGGGAACAACTATGTTAACCTCTGGTCACTGAGAACTTAGTGTGCTAAAACAGTATAAAAGCAGATGTACAGTAACAGCCAGAAGGATGGAATATTTTGACTACTGCCTCTTCCTTGGTAACAGAAAATGCTCACGGCATAATCTAAATATTTTTTGTCATTCTTTGCCTGATTCCAGCATAAATTCAATATGGCAACACTTTGTTCTCCTAAAACATTCATATTCCACCTAACTTTCAATGTTTTTTGTAGACAAACAGTACTTTTGTACTGAGATAATGAAGGGAAATATTTCCTTTTGTGTTTGAATGTTTTTCTTTTTTTTTTTTTTTCCATTGTTTCTATAGTTTCCAAGAGTGCTTAAGCTAATACTAAAGTTCTGCTTTGTGTTTAATGTTTATGACCTTTATGAATGTAAAATTAAAAATAAATAAATCAATAAAATGTATCTGTCTAACCTTAACATCTTTTTAAAATAGTCATTCTTCTCCCTCACAAGGAAGTATACTTATTTGTTTAAAATAAATCAATAGAACTTCCTTATTTTCTTGACACTCTATTTTTCCATCACTTCGCCAATAATATTATATTTTTATGTCTTTTCAAGCAGATGGTTGAACTGAATAGAACCAGACTAATCCAATTTTATATAAAGAAGTTTTGGATCTGTGTATTTGAAGAAGAGACTACCTAGTCCAGTTGTAGTAAGATTCATAACAAATGCAGGGAAATTTAGAAAGAAATACTCAGGTAAAATACTCCTGAAGAGAACACAATGAAAAACTTATCAGACATTTTTACAAAATTTTGAATTGATCTAATTGATCTTCTACTACCCAGAGTGTGTTTGGACATGACCATAAATTAAAAGGAAATTTTTTGTCTTTTTTTTTTTTTTTTCTCCAACCATCAAGAAAACATATTTGGTACAGGTGGTATTTCTGCTATTAAACTATGATAATGGCACATGCTATTAATTGATAAAAGCAGACTCCATTTTATGGGAAGAAATGATACTAGTCCCTTGAACATCTCTTTATTTCTTCCCCTTTCTTCTCTCTTCCTTTTTTCTTTTCTTCTTTCTTCCTTTTTCCTTTTTCATTTTGTTCTTTCTTTCTTCCTTTTTCCCTTTTTCTTATTCTCTTCTCCAAGCTCCACCCCCTATAGTATTAGTACATTTTCTTTGTTATACTAGAAATTCTTCAACTGCAATCTCCCACATTATGGAGCAACAGACAAAGACTTGTCTCAGGTGTGCACGTTTGACATTTCAATTGCCCCAGCTTCCAGCTGTGTAGTTTATTTTATCTGGCTGTACAGAATATCTGTTATCTGGGATATCTGTTATCTGACTTAGCATAAAACAGTCAAACTCAGTATAGTTGGATCTCTGGGAGTTTTGCTTTGACACTGAATACGTGAAGGAAAACTATGCATCATGACTGAGATGCAAACTCCTGTAAGTTGCAAAACTTCTGTAAATATATAGCATATATATATATATATATATATATATATATATATATATATATATATATTTTTTTTTTTTTTTTTCTAATAATGCTGTTTTAAACCCTCAAGAACTGATTTTTAGTATTTCTGATTGTATAGTCAGGTATAATAGCCTGAAACATAGCAATGCCTCAATAGAAAAATTATCCATAAATCTCCAAGTTACTTTGTCAATTCATACAGTGCTTCAACTAGTTTGACTAGTATGGAAAACATTAGGTATAGTATGTATATAAATGTATAGCATGTACAGCATGTATACATTTATACGTCTATGCGATATGCTTTAATTCAGTGGCAGAACTCACAAACAGCTTTGTCTTTCCCAAATTATTTTTTTCTGAATAACTTAATTGCATTATCCAATCAGGAATTTGTTCCACAGCTAAGATAAGTGATACTTCCTGGCATTTATTTTACATGAGCAGCCTTCTTTTTACAATAGTGTATGGTGTTCACTCAAATCAAGTTTTCCCTACCCCATATGATGGCAAACGTTTACACGGGTAGTCTGAGTAGGAGATGGTGTTAATTATATGTTGTGCATTTCTGCAGCTACCTTAGCAGCTACCACCTTCCCTTGCAACAACTTTTGCTACCCTTTTTTAGATGCAGCAGAACTTAACTTCAGGTTTCCCAAAGAAGAATATGTTGAGAAGATGTCAAAAATGTCAAGGCTAATATTTGGTATTTTCTTTTGATTAGCCAAAGGGACTTGGCTGATCTTTGTTGCAGAGTGGTACAGATTGTGGTACATACAGGTACAGATTGTTATATAAACTTTATAGAACTTTCTGAAAACTTCTTAAAAGTTGCCTCTTCATCACTTTTTATAATTAGTGCTTTCTGTATAGTTGTATAATAATCATGTCACATCCCAACTTGGAAGGAACCCACTAGGATCATTGAGTCCAGCTCCCGTCTCCACACAATACTGACTCCAAATCCAACCACATGTCTGAGTGTTGTACAAATGCTTCTTGAACTCTGACAGGCTCGGTGCCATGATGACTTCCCTGGGGAGTCTGGAAGGGTGCCAAACCCTCTCAATGAAGAACCTTTTCTTAATATCCAGCCTGAGCCTTCGCTGTTGCAGGTTCATACCATGTCCTTGGGTCCTGTTGCTGGTCACAAGAGAGAAGAGATCAGCATCTCCCTTTCCTCTCCTTCTTGTGAGGAAGTGATGAGGACTCCCCTCAGTCTCCTCTTCTCTAGAAAGAAACTGAAGAAAACAAGTAAGCTCAGCCGATGCCCATACGTCATCTCCTTCTGGCCCTTCACCATCTTCTTAGCCCTTCTTTGGACACACTCCACTAGTTTTATGTCCTTCTTATATTGTATCACCAAAACTACACACAGTGCAGTGAGGCTACACCAGCACAGAATATAGGGGGAAATAAGTAGATACGATGTTTGCCCATTTTCTTCTGTATGTCAAATCAAAACTCTCAGAAGAGGCATGCAGTTTAAGAGCAGTCATATATGGAGATGTCATGGTCCAGTACTGATGTTTCACAAATCCATTGCTTTACCATATTTTTTTCTCAGAATTTTCTATGCCAAATCAATAGGTGAAATTTTGAGGTAGTAATTTTGGGTCAACAATTGCAATTACAAACTTTTTATGCAAATTTAGCCATTTTTGATTGTCAAAAAAAGTTCAAAAAGTGTCAGCAAACTTGCAATTGCATATACATGGTAATAAAAGTATTTGTAACATAGAGCTAAAAGTAAAATGTATGTTGTACTTTCCATTCCATTCACAAAATCTGTGTCATGCATCAGCATTTATTCATCTAACATTTATAAGGAATGCAGTAAGGATATCCACACAATGAATACTTTTGATAAATTCTAATGCAAACAAGGAGAATCAAGAATGCATTCAAGGTAATTAGAACAAACAGTATACCAAACTTCTTATAGATGAAGTATTCCCATATGTATCTATTTATATCTGCAGGACAGTTGTTTATTTAAACTTTTTTTTCTATTAAATTTAAATGAAAATAAGAAATAATTAAAAAAAATAAAAAGCAAAAATACTTACAATGTTGGAAAATAAACTTTTTTTAAAGCTAATTCACAGTGTTACATGACAAACATGGTGTTGATTAACATCTAACAAGATTTTCATGCCAAAAATTTTGCCTAGAATTATAAAAGCTCAGAGATATATCCAAGCTTATTTAATTTATTTGCCACAATAGAAAGTAACTGGAAGCTTTACTGTCACATATACAGTATAACATAGTAAAGTTTGGCCAAAATCAGTTCACTATGCTTTAGCAAAAACCCTATTTATTAAAATCAAACTACCTGCCCTACTGTGCTCAATGTGAGAAAGGGCTTACAGGTCATTTTGTTTTCAGTTCTCTGGTGACTATTCTGGATTCCTTTTTACTGTACATGCTAATTTATTTTATTTTTATTATGCTATTAACTTTGATTTCTATTGGTAAAAAATAAGTGCTCAGAACGAAAATTATCTTCACTAGGACAAGACCTGGAAAGACCTAGTAAGACCTAGTGGCATAAAATCATTGCAGCATGGGGGAACTTCTAAGAATTAAAGTAACCTGCTGAGTTTATATATCTCCTCTATCCTATAACTTCATAAAGAGAAGCAAAGTGGAAACAAAAGACAGAAATTAAAACCAAAGGTATCTTGAAGAAAGACGTTTTCCATGGGTTCTTCTTTTTTTTTTAAAAAAAAAAAAAAAAAACGGATTTGTAAACACTAACATTTTCATATGCTTTTTTTGCAAGATGGAGTGTATGTACTTTATACAACGTGCTTTAATATTACTGTTTCAAAAAGTCATTTTATTTTAGAAAGGCAAGTGATTTCCAGGAAATTCCAAACTAAAATCAATAATTTAGGAATATTTTGTCAAACATGTTTAGTGTTAAAATCATTAAAAGATAGGCAGATACGTAAAAAGAGCTCAAAGAAAGTAAATACATCTGAACTTTTTACTTTAAATACCTTAAACGTCTACACTTAGAAGTTTAAAAGTCATTTTGGGATGATTTCCATTTAAGTAATAATTTCAGTCAGAATGTCTGAAATGTCTGTATCTGAGAAAGGAGATTTGACACGATCAAACACAGCCTGGAAGACAAGAGTAAGAGACAGTGAACCATATACAGAAGATGTTACAATAGTCTGTAAAATTTGGTTGCAAATCTGACTTTTATTTTATTATTTTATTTGGTTGTTTTCACAGTTCTAAATCAACACTGGGCATCAACCCACTTGCCAAAATATATGGCTTGAATGTGGAAGATTCAAAATCAAGCTCTAGATCAGGGTTATGCAGCTCAGGGACATCATTAATGCTGAAGCATAATACAACTATAACAGTGTCAGAGATGTGAATTTATATGCAATGCTCATGAAAATCACAAACAACACTAATTCTGTTTTATTTGAGAGTCTTTGATGTTAGTAAGAGATAGGCTTATGCCAAGTCTGGCACATCAGAGTCTGAATTGTATAAAGGCAGCAGCCACAGCAGCTTTGTTCTGCATGAAGGCTTACATGTTGAGATATTGTGCTTACAATTGTGAACAGTGTAATAACATTTGCAGAGGCTGTAATGCTGTTTCATGTCAATTATTTGTTGAACAGGTCTGACAATCCACCAGCTGACAGTTTTCAAACTAGTGGGAAATGAAGCAATGGATTTCAGGCTTCAACAATGAATTCTGGCTTTTATGTCAGAGACTTTAGTTAGTAATTTTTTGAATCGGAAAGAGTTCTTTGAAATTGTTCTAATTTATGATCTAGTTAGAGATTCATAGCTTCCATCTTATTTTGGTTTCACTTGGAAAAAAAATCTTATTTTCCGACTAGATATATTAAACATTACTTTTGTTTTGAAGAGGAGGATGTTAGAAAACCTAGTCATATCTGTAAAACTTTTCAGCCACTCATAAGTATAATTTGTCCAGAACTTTAAGTATGGTAGTTACTGATGCATTTTTTTTAAATACATATATATATGTATTATATATATGCATATATGTATAAACTGTGTATGTATGTATATATATATAACTTTAATTTGAAACAGCTTGAAACAGCTATCATTACCTATCAGACTAAAATGTATCAATGTTTGGGGAATTTTTCCAACCCAAAGCATTTCTATTTTTAGGTCTATTTAAATTTCTGTAATAATGTTTGGAGTCAGCATCACTATACACTTACCTAAGTTTAGGCATCTAAAACTTAGTGGTCAGCACTTTGATTAAGTGTCTAATTTGACATTATTTTAATAAAGGTCTAATTTGACATTATTTTTAATGGAAGTCTAGGGCTTGATTCAGTTCCTTGTGCACTGACACCCATTAGAACTACAGATGTACAGAAGATACCTGGCAGTTACAGTACAAGACCTGTGGGAGATCCACACAGTTCTAGAACTTACTGAAAGCAAAGAAATAAGAGCACAACAACATCATACACTTAGGTGTGGACAGCTGAATTGATGATCCTCATGGAGCTGAGAGAGGTATCCAGATGCCTCTGCACACAGAATGTGTGCAGTTTAGAGTGATCTCAGTAGCTTTCTAAATCTGTGTTGCTGAGATCCCCACTGATTATAATAGGAATGTAGGTGAGTACCTCACATGTAAAAATCTGCATTTTGACAGTAGAGCTCAACCTAATCCATCTTTCCAATGTATGTATTCAGTTGTCTAAACAGGCAACTTATCCCATTTGATTCATTAGAACATTCAAGGTTTCTGCACAGGTCTGGCATGACACCTACAGGAGAGACACCTCTTTTCTACATGCAGTTGGAGATGAGGCACAATGTTGGACATCCATATTAGTAGAAGTGCCTTTGTTTTTATAAATTATCTGAAACCAAAAAGTCTGCAGCTTTCCTGTATATTTTTTCTTTTAGGAGCAGTTTTGAAGACAGCCTCTGAATAATGATATGCTCTTTATTTCTTTTTCTGTTTTGCAAAAAGGACATTAAATATTTATGATATCTCATTTCAAGATAAACATTTTCACTAACTTGGTGTACACTTTAAATATTTAAAGAAATAAACAATTGCTTAAATATAAACAATAGCAAAATTATTATATAAATTAATATTAATTATTTAAATATAATATATATAATTATATACTATATATTATATAGTATATATAATTATAGTATATATAATTATATAAGTTAATTTATATAATTATATAAATATAAATAATAGCAAAAATAAAATGACATTGGGAAGTAGGAAATGATGAACCTGATATTAATGATATATTTTGGAGGCAAAGAAAAAAAAATAAATTTTCATTTAACTGTACTAATTCAGTTGAGTTCAGTGACTTTGAATAAAATTCCTCAATAGGAAATGATACATCTTCATTATTGTGTCAGTCCTTACAGTATTATTGCAATTTATCATTGTGAGCATTCCTATAAAAGAACCAGGATTACACATGGTATTGTGTATAGTGGGAAAGTTTATCAACTTATATTGTGATCCAAACGTCATCCTTTTTCATATCAGAGATGTCTGACAGAGATCTAACAGGACAAAATCTGAGAGTATTCTCCACCATTTGTGTTCATGCTGTCACAAACACCATTTTTTTTGTCTAGCCATCTCACTTAGATATCATTTGTTTGTACATATCATTATCCCATTCCCTGCTTTTTCCAGTTTCTATTTCTCCTTTCTCTTCTCATTTTTCATGGCCTCATGACTTTCAGCTGTCTTTCACACTCTCTATGGTCAGGTTATTCCAAATAAATGATTAGCTCTGTTCTCATTACAAGCAGTTTTTTGTCTCCTTTTTATAGTAGCCTTGCTATAACTTTCCTGCCTCTATTTTCCATGTCCTTCTCCTCCTTTTCATGTTGTCTGCCCTCTCCATCTTCTGAGTTAACTTCCACAGGCTCTTTATTTTTGATTCTAATGTCTTCTTTTGAGAAACTGTCTATACTATTAACCTATATCTGTTTAAGTGGGGACACTGAAACTAAGTAATGAGGAACAGCCGAACTCCTCTTACTTGTCTTATTCTACAAAACACAAAGCCCGCATACAAACAGTCTGCTGTCAGTCTTTCTTGAACTGAAGTCATGAAAGAAACTCTTCTAACAATTTATCTTAGCCAAGACTGAAATGCTTGGGAGCTATTCAGTTTTCTAGTGTAGACTTAGTCTCTCTGTTCTGAACTTAATTTCTGGGGTTCTTTTCTATTGACTGTCACTCAAAAAAACTTTCTCCCTAAGCCTGTAAGCATATCAAGCCCAAATCAAAGCTCATGCTCTCCAATGGTTAAGCACAAGATCTCTTTATTAATAGTGTATTAATATGCTGAGAGTATTACAGCATATGCCACAAAAGGGTATATTGGATTCAACCTTTGGGGAATACTAGGAGAAGACTGGGGTAACTCTTAGTGCACATTCAGGCATGCATACACCTACACTATAAGCAAGACAAGTAAACCATGCCTGGGTGAATGTCTTTTGTATAAGCTGTCTGTCCTGCTCATTAAGAGTGCTGGCAAGTGTGTAACAGGAGAATAGGCAGAACTAAATTCTTCATTCACAGAAATCCTACCTGAAAACTCAGTAAAACTCAGTTTAAATTCAGACAATTCCAATGTTGTCTGGAGAACAAAATTTCTAGCTATTAGAAATAAAAACATTCTGAAAGTATGTATGATTTGAATTTTTAATGAGCCCCAAAGGTTCACCTTTAAAATTTCATGCATAATAAGATTACCTATGTAGTCTGTTCTTAGAAGGAAAGAATTTAGATACTTCAGAATATATCATCTCAAATACAAAACATTTGGATAACAATGAAGAGTTACGTAAAATATTAAATACAATATTAAAATTTAAAATTATAACATCATTACATAAAAGTTAAAATTAAACCAATCACATTATTTAATTTAAAAGTTGTATCTTTCCCCAAAGAAAGTGTTTTTATACTAGCAAAATAACATCAAGTCTAAACACTCTGATTCAGTTTGCATTTTATCCCAAAGTCGACATATTACCCAAAACCCACAAATTCTTATAGAACTAGTTTTGCCAATGAGATGCATTTTATACAGCCCTAGCATTTAAACTTCTAACCAGAGATGCTTTTCATCTCTTCTAACCAATTTGAACTGGTGAAATTATTAAAATCTGAGAGACACAATGCACTCATGCTCTGGGTAGAGAACCAGTACTTACTTCATTGTAACACATATAGTCTTCTGGAAATAATTAAAAGAAGCAGAAAACCTGCAAATATTTAGAAAGGGTGAATAAGATTACTGATGAAAATTATTTTCCTTCAAACACAGCTTTTAAGAAAAGCAGTATCTAGAAGCATTGTGAAGTAATTCAAACTGTATAATAATAATGATATAATAATGAAAGTATGGTATAAATATTAAGTTAGTCCTTAGTTTTATTCCTATTACATTGTTTATATTAACTCTTTTTTATTTTATTTTTTTTTAAGAACTGATAATTAAGATGTGATTTTTTGATCCAATTCAAGATTAAAAAGCCTAGCTCATAATGCTAATGACTGAACATCATTAAGTTATGCTATGGTTTAACACAGCAGGCAGCTAAGTACCACACAGCTGCTTGCTCATTCTCCTCAGGTGAATTGGGGAAGATAATCAGAAGGGTAAATGTGAGAGAACTCATAGGTTGAGATAAGGATGGTTTATTAGGTAAAGCAAAAGTTGCATGCATAAAGCAAAACAAGGAATTCATTCACTACTTCCCATCAGCAGGGAGGTGCTCAGCCACATCCAAGAAAGCAGGGCTCATCACGAGTAACATTTTCTTGGGAAGACAAATACCATCACTCCAAATGTCCTTCCCTTCCCTTTTTCCTTCTTTTACCCAGCTTTTATTGCTGAGCATGATGCCATGTGCTATGAAATATCTATAGTTCAGTCTGGTCACCTGTCCTGGCAGTGTTCCCTCCAATATTGTTGTGCACCCCCACCCTCCTTGCTGGCAGGACAACATGAGAAGTAGAAAATTTCTTGATTCTGTGTAAGCACTGCTCTGCAGAAACTAAAATGTTGGTCTGTTATCACCACTATTTTAATCAAAATTCAACATCATACAAGCCTCCATGAAGAAAATTAACTCTATCGCAGCCAAAACCATAACATGGTAAAAACACAGTAGTTTAGATAATAGCATAAAATATTAGATAATAGGATAGAACATCAGGATAGAATAATGTGGAAAATAGGATAGAATAAAGGAATCAAGATTCATTTTGAAGTTTCCTGAGTTTGGTTCTAATGACATTTTTAGCAACAGTATTGAAGTCCTGCTTCATCACCATGGACCATGGCTATTTGATTTAGTTTAGTTGCCCACGTTGGTAGTTTTTGTGTCTGGGAGGAGCTTGGTCCATAGGCAAAACAGAGTTTATTATTGAGTCATGTTTAAGGTTTGGTTTCAATCAATTATGCTGAAACTACTATCTTGAGGTTATATATATATTTCAATGCAAGTCCTGGAACAGACATCACCAAAGGTGATGACTTGGAGTTTAAATATTAAGTCTGTAAACGGAAACGTAAATTTCATCATGATAAATACACAAACTAATTAACTCTTGTTGCTTTTTTTTTTTTTTTTTTTTATTCTTCCTTTTAATTTAATACTGAGATAATTTGTTGCTAAATACATTGGGGGAGAGGTGGGTGAAACTATTAATTTTTGAGTCTTCTGGCCATGGAGTCTTTATTATATACGTGCTCTATTGGTATTCTTTTTCACAGGCTTCTAGAAAATTTTCACTGTTCAGCAGAAATAACCACTCTGAACAGCCAGAAGTTATAATACCACATAGAGATGCATCTTAGTACATAAAAATGCATCCTCCAAGTGAGATATGTACTGTGTGAAAACTACATTCCTACTATAAAATTTGCTTACTGTCAACTGCCTTATTAAAGGTTATACTTCTCAATACAATGATTTTTTCTAGGCTACTCACAGATTAAAATTTTTGAAAGAATATCCTGAAGAAAGTCTAAAGAATATTTACAGTCCAAATAAGATTATGCAAAACAAACAAACAAAAATACTGGCCTGTTATGTTAATGGAAATTAAAACTAGGTTACATGAAATATCCTTTGCAATTTAAAAGAAAATTGATATAAATACATTTTAAATATCATTTAGTCTGCCAATATTTAGAAATCAAAATAATTAAGAGAATTAACTCCTGTTGTAGTGTTGTAGTCAGTATATATGTATATATTTTTGAGAGGAGTTAATTTATGAATTTTTCAAATGTATTTTTTTTTTCTTCAGGCAGTAATTGAGTTTTGTGTATGTCTCCAAATCCAATAGTAAATATATTAAATAGAAGTCTTTTTTTTTTTTTTTCTCCTTTTGAATATTTTACTCTGAATGGTTCTTGGTTTCTTTATTCCTGGTCTCTTGGAACATGTAAAAAAAAAAAAAAAATCCTACTGAGTATGCATGTGCTCTTTTGTGTTGCAAAGAACAAAGGGTATACCTTATGGTGAAGAATTCATTTCCTTTTTTTTTTTTTTTTTAGTATTTGTTTTAACTCTTTAGGATGTACAGCTACTGTGGAAGTTTTCTAAAACAATGTAAAAGATATAATTCCCAGTAACACAATTCACAGTATAATTCTCTAGAAATTTATCAGAAACATTAAAATAGATGGTTATCATCTTTCCGTGATGGTACATCACATAAAAATGCACCACATGAAAATGCTTCAGCATCATTTCCATTTCATGCACATATGCATGTACACGGAGATGAACTGGCACTCTTCTTGTGACCAGCATTGTTCCTGGTGTCTTATAATTTAAACTAATACTGGTCAGCATTTTTGTGGCCTTCTCTTGAGGACATTTTTTTATACTTGTGTTTAAAAGGAAATCTTAAAGGGCAAACTAGAAGCATTTGTGATTTTAATCATATGCTTTTAAGAGACAACAATCAAAGCAGTCTGATTTGATAGAATACAGAAACAAAAATAAATACCTGCTAATGCTGAAATTTGCAACTAAAAAGTTAATACTTCATATATTGCTGAGTCAGGTAGTATATGTGGGGAATTGCAAGAAATGCTTTTTAAATTACAAACAACTTCCCTGGTACCATTTGTCATTTAAAAAACGTTTCTTTCTACTCCCTGTTTCTGCCTTAGGCACAGGAGTGTGAGCTGACTGGTGGAAAAAACAACCTTGAAGTTATCATAGCATATCTAGCATTTTCCTTCTACCTTCCCTATGAACACTCAGCCTGCTCTGTCTCTTGATAAGGAGTTTCCTGAAATAATTGCATGAATTTATATAGCAGAAACTCCTTGTCTTACAAGCTTTTTCTCTTGCTTGGTAATGCTGCTGTGAGTAATTGATTAAAAAATTACAAACATTATCTCACAAACCCAAGCGCTGATTTGGGTACCTACCTTTAGGGACTGATAAGAAGCAGTGTGTATTTCTTCCTTTTCCTGCCATGTTAGTAGCATGACAGAATTTTATTTTGCTTTCCACTCTGAAGCAGGATAGGAAGCACCCTCTACAAAGGATGAGTGGAGAAAACTGAAGTTCTTGTTGCAATTTAGCAAATTCTTGCCACAATGTTCCTGTACTGGAGTGCCTTGGTTGATGCTGTTCTAAACTTAAAGTGTTTACAGGACAACTTTCTGGGTAGCTCTGGAAAGAGTGATGGGGAGATGTCAGGTGGGGTTCAGTACAATTTCACCTAAATTTAGACATGTATAAAGTATATGTATACACCCGAACTAGCAGAAAGATGAGTAAAAAAGGGTAAAATGTGAAGTTTGTTATTTTATGTTTTTGCTTTAGGATGACATAAATCAGTCCACACTAGCCTCTGCTGCTGATAGTGATTAACACGGATATAATTATCCTGCTTCAGATACCTTAAGTTACATCAAATGAATTGTGTCTGATGTCTGATTTAGAAAGGCTCAAACTCTTTTCTTCACTTCTTTTACCATCAGAGGACATGGGAACACTGCATCACTTCTGGGATGACCAGGGAGACTGTGGTGAAAAGGAGAGCACTCTCAGAAGCAGCATAATCTCCATTACTAGATTCTTTCCCAAGTAGACAAGTAAAGCTGTACAGGCATTGTGACTTGTATCTCCCCTGTATTAAGACAATGAGTAGTAAAGAAAGAAAACTAATTTCTCTTGTAACTTTTCCTGTTTGCTTTTTATAACTGCAAAATTCTGTATTTTTAAGAGTAATCTTGAAATTTTAACATGAAGGCACATCAGATTTTGGTAGTCCATGCAAGATGATAAAATCTTTTGGGGTTGCGTCTTTGCTTCAAACAGTGCTCAATATACAGATAATTTTCAGTAATTAATAAAAATGAATAATTTGAATGATTAATAAAAAAAAAAAAGAATAAAAATTAAAAAATGAATATCAAAAGACATCATGCTTTCTGCCTTCTTTGTTTCTTCCTCATTTCTTTTCTTTTTTTTTTTTTTTTTTTGGTTTAGTTTAGTTTGTATAATTATATTCTATTATTCCTCCTGGAAGCAGTAAGCTCAGCCACAAAAATTGATCTTGAAGAGGCCTGATATACACTAGGTTTTTCATTCATTCAGTTGTCTTGTGTTTAATTTGCTCCTCCTAGTTAGTTTTGGATGGAAATTAACATAGTAGAAATATGTGTGCTTCCCATCCCAGAAAACTGCTTATGAAATTATTATTTTAGAGCTCATTTTTTATTTTCCTATTTATTCTTCTATCCCAGGTGAGCAGCTGACTTCTAGTCATGGAAGACAGTAGTTTCTCCCTGGCAAGCTGCAGATTCCCCAGTGAAGAAATAGGAAAAGTTAATTGCTGCATATATTCCTTTTTCTTTCCTGCCATCTGCTTCTAATACCTTTTCTTCTAAACTTGCCTTTCTACTGCTAGATCTTTATTTGATTCTCCAAGGGAGTTCATCTAACATCAAATGTCTTTGTAAATTGAAATTACAGTAAGCTAATATAGAAGAGAATTAGAATGCTCATCCAGGCTATCTGTTCATTCTTATATCTGTGAAACTATTTCCTTGAATCTTTTCTCCCAAAGCCCAAATACTACTGTTATATCACTAGCAGTTGCCACAGGGCCAGATGTTGGTAATAACATGCCCCACAACTCCAAATACAATAAGTATTGACCCTAAGTGTTGATTGTGCCAAATCCTTTAATATTATGAAAGACATAAAATCTATGTTTCACAGAACCCTTGAATTTTGAATAAGAACTGTGGAATTGGACTCCTAGTTATGATAATGCTTTACTTTAAGTTTGTTGAAAGCATGAACTCCCCCCAAAAAACAACAACAAAACATCTGTGAAGCAGATAATGGTTTTAATTTTTTGCAGAAATTCATGAAAATACTGCCAGAGAGTATAGGGAACTAGTGTCAGGGCTGGATAAGACAATGTTTTATTACTGTACTAAGACCAGAATTTCCAAGAACTTCATAATCCTGAAAGGAGCACAGTCTAAATGCAGGATATGGAAAAGGATGTGGTATTTTTTTTCTCTTACACACACAAAAATGTACATACAGATGCTTCTCGAGTATTACAGAAAATCCTCTTAGGACACACAGGACTTCTGATCTCATCTGGCTTTGGGTTTCACCCTGTCTATACCATGAACACAGAGATTTCCAAAGAAGATAAGGAGCAGTGAAAACTGGAGCCTAAATTATATTTTATCAAACATCATTTTGTTTCCACTCTTTTTATTTTCAGATCAGATCCAGAGAAAAATGAGGATTTCACTATTTGAAAGACATCCCCCCGCTCCCTTTAAAGATAACTCTCTGGGAGGAAGAGATAAGTGCCAAATATTTTCAGCATCCACAGATTCTAGAGGCAAGTACACATAACTTCATTTTAAAAGAATATTCAATAATGTATTTATTAATAATATCTATCAATACATTTTAATAATAATTATTAATAAAATTCATTAATAATATTTTAAACAATATTTAATAGAATATACTAGTTCATCAACAAGGAAAAAAATACAAAATAATAAATATTAGCTTCAATAAATGCTCAGATGAGCTCAACTTCTGGCATAGTTTCTTAGTGAAGAAAGCCAACAAGTCCCATTCACAAAATTATTTACATTTCTTGTGAAAGAATTACCATTTCTAATTTCTAATGACTTTTGAAAAACAGGTCAGATTCACTGTCTTCAGTGCTAGTTCTTTAATCTTGCATGTGCTAAGCTAATTACCCATCAGAGCTGAGAGTATTCAGAATTAGGACCTTTCCCAGGCTCTGGACTGCGCTCTTTCAATGTACACTGCCAGTCTATCAGCTGTTCGCTGGGCCTTGAACAGCAGTTGCCAGCAACTGCAAACATCCGGCCTCTACTGAGAAGCATAAAGAACCAATTGATAGGAACAAACTTCAGGATGCATAGGAATGCCTGCACAATTCTAATTAATTCTTTGAATTTTAGTAGTCTGAATGGAATGAGAGAGAGAAAATTTATTATTATTATTATTATTTTAAAAGGGAGCTGATGTAAAGCTAAGTGAAAGGGTGTTATATTGATACTATGTTCCTGGTTGGCCTGAGATGATTGCAGTAATTTTAAAATGTTACTGGAGTTTACATGGATTTAAACCTTCCTGACCTTCATTTCCTATGCATCTACCCTTACATGCAAGTTTCTGCAATACTCTGATAAGCTGCTTAGCCAAACATCTTTTGGCTCTAACACAGGGCTTATTTGTTTCCTTGTCAAAGGAAGCTAACCCAGTTATTCTGCCTCCAAAGCATCAGGTGATAGAATTTATAGATCTGTTGCTCTTACATGATTGTGAACTGATGCCCCTGCCAAACTAACTCCTTTTTTATACTACTATTACTAATTTTAAAAATAACTTCATGACAGCTTAGACATCTGAGCAAATGAGTTTTGTTTTGTCAGGAGAGATCTCTGCTGACTGAATTAACAGTTTCAGTAACTGTTTCAGATAAATTAACAATTCTATCAGATAGAATTTCTTAGTAAAATACTTCCACAGTTGAGTTGATTGCCTTTTCAAAAAATGAAAAGAAGAAGAAGAAGAAGAAGAAAAAGAAGAAGAAGAAGAAGAAGAAGAAGAAGAAGAAGAAGAAGAAGAAGAAGAAGAAGAAGAAGAAGAAGAAGAAGAAGAAGAGCAAGAACAAGAACAACAACAGGGACACTAGAAAAACCCTTTTAGTCCAATAGTGCTAAATATGAGTAAGTGGCTAATGGTCTTTTATTATGACAAACTGGCTCTTCCTACAGCTAATGCAACATTTCAAAATGGGTTTTTATAAATTATTAGCCTTGAGTTCATGAATGAAATATGTTCAAATAGAGGAAAGGCACATTTAAATAGTTACATTAGGAACTCCAGTGGACAAAAACAAGACAATTCAGGCTATACAGTTTTCTCCAATGCCTATGAGAACTTAGAGAGAAGAGAAACAGCATGAGCTTGTAATGGAATGTCATCCTTGACTCTGAATTGCCTGGCAGACATTTATCTGAGTCACAATTTTAACTTGGTTTAGGTTTCTTTCCCCTTCCCCTTCCCCTTCCCCTTCCCCTTCCCCTTCCCCTTCCCCTTCCCCTTCCCCTTCCCCTTCCCCTTCCCCTTCCCCTTCCCCTTCCCCTTCCCCTTCCCCTTCCCCTTCCCCTTCCCCTTCCCCTTCCCCTTTTTATTTGTCTTTGTTTACTTTTTTCTATAGGTCAATCTTCATTAATATACAAGTCCAACCAACTCCTCTTTATCCACATATGGGCTCTTGGCAAGCAACCTAATGTCTTCTTGCTTTGTATCTGCAGAGAAGGAGGAGAAGCATACAGGGTTAATACTCCCAGCAGGGCATAAATCCCAGCTTTATGCAATCTGCCTATATAGGAGCAGAAAGGCATTGGAAAAGCCCAAATAGGCCAAGACTAATTTGGGGCCAGAAAATCTAATACTGAAAAAACATTTCCAACCTGCCTGTCTGTGCAAAGGGATGATAAAATCTAAAAAAGATAACTTCAGATGCCAGTCTTTGGTGGACTCTTTGGAACAGATTTTCTCCTCCCCTTTTCCAGCTGTGCATTTAACAGCTTTTAGCCATAGATTCACATTAACAGTTATATTGTCTGTTTTTCAAAACAGTGGGTGTCCACATCTTATTAGTTACAGTAAATCAGGCTATTTCTCATCTAACTCTGTTCTTCCTGTTAGCAGGAAAAGATACCAAAATGTGGCCTTCAGGCAAGTTTTGATGGCTGTGAAGAAAAAATTCAGGATGTGTTCTTGGGGTTTTCACATTATCAGTAAAATTATTGTGGTCAGAACTTCACTGATTGTTTTGCTGTTCAGCTAACATGAGCACCTGACACTGAGCACACTACTCTTATGCAGGCAAACCTTCTCTTGAAACAGAAGGTGTTGTTGCTAACTTGATTTTGGGTATCTAAAAAGTAGATATTTGCATCCAAGTACCTATTTAAACTACTTTTTATTCAACAGAAGTAAATAGACCTTTCCGTAGTATAAGTCATTGAACTTTACTTAGGTAATTAATCCACGATAAGATGATTTTCTTCTCAAAATTATGTTCTTTACCTATAAAAGAACTCCAGGTGAATAGCTAAGGTAAATCAGTTTGCATTGTAGTAGGGGGGTGACTTCTATCCACATATAAGAACTCTGGCTGTAAAAGAGGTCCTGGAAGTGATCAGAGCTGGTAGAGACCCTTTAGCATACTGGACAGAAAACTCAGACAGAATTTAGTTGTATTTTTTCCCTAAGATGGAAATTTTATTATGTGAAGTCAGTGGGAACTGTAGGAATTCAGCCTCCTCAGAGATTCAGTGGAAAGAATAAGGCAATTTTTATTAGTACTTTGGGGCAGGTCCCTGCTTGCCTTTTTCTCCCTTTTCTTCCTGCATTCTTGTTCTTGCTATTAAGATTAAAGCACTTTATGCAATGATTCTTAAATGTAGAAAGTATAAGGTCTCTGAATGAGGAAATGGAACTTAAGACCCCCTTCTTCTGCCAGGGGAATGCAGGTGTATTAACAACTGGGCAATTCTTAAGCTCTCTTTTGTTTATTTTACCAATCTAGTTTGGCACAGCAGGCCAATATTTAACAGTCTTACAACTGCAGTCCCAGTTTTGCACACAGACTGGTGATTAGACCAGTCTTCTCTGGAAGAAGAAATGAACACAAACAGTCCAGGGCAAACACTCATTCTCTACTCTCATTCTCTTTCTCTCAGTGCTATAAAATGGCTGTCCATGGCTGTACATTATTTGATAAGTGGTTGTGCATTATTTGGTGCTGTGAATATTCTCTAGGTATGGTCTAATTCTCTTCCTCTTGCCTCCCTCACCTCCTCCTCCCACAGCCCACAAGCATAAGCACTTCCAGAAAGATAGGCACAGGTAAGTCTCTTTTGCCTGATCCAAACAGCTTGAAGAATGAGATAGACACCAAGATCCTAGGCTCAGACACAATGACAATATTTATAAATGAGTGTCAAATTATGCAAACATGAATTGATTCCACACCTGTTGTCAATGACTTTTTAGGCAGCTAAACTAACCGGTGCCCTAAATAAGTCATAAATTCTGTGTACTGCTCAGTTGCTCAGTTGCACGTTGCCTTTTCTTTTCTTTTCTTTTTTTTTTTTTTAATCCTTATTCATCAAACTAGTAGAGTTTAGCAAAATCCTTTAATGTTTAGGAAACAGACTGTAGTTATTGTTGAAACATGTATAAATGTATTTGGCTTTAAAGGAACAAAATACATATAAAGAAAGATTTTTTTTTCCTGTTTGTTTTTAATATAACTTCTTACTTTAGTCTGGCCCATTAAGTTTTCTAAACTGAGGTTTGTGGTATTTGGCATTCTCTGTTCTTTTGATAAGTACCTAAGCAGGATGTCCTTGCAAATTAAATGAAAAACAGTCTTGGAAGTTTTCCTCCCTCAGGAATAAATGTTAAGACTGACAGATGGTTTAAGTGGAAATACACAGGAATTTACTTTAGCCAGTACTTGAAAATAATTCCAGTAGATATTACTAAGGTAGACTCATGAAGCTCCATCAGAAATCCTGTGTTGAATCAATTTTAATGGCCTAGAGCAAGACATTTAATTTATTCCATCCAAATTGTTGCAAAACAGCCTCACTCTAAAAAAGAACAATACATAAATATCCTAAAGTAGTAGTATTTTCAACCAATTTTATACCACAGGAATGTCCTTACAATTTCTTGGTAAGGAAGGTTGTGCATATACCCTAACTAGTAATAATCTCTGAAAACCTGATGCAAGCTCTCTTAAGTCTTCAGGGAAACTTGCACTTGAGTTCAAATGCACTCGTGGTCATTCATACAAGCATCGAGTTTAACATATCGATGTGTGTGGAGAAAGTATTTGTGTGTAGAGTGTATTTGTGTTATAAACTGCATGGAGCAGATCCTTACATATTTACTTGGGCATATCTGATGCCATCACCAGAATTGTGCATTTCAAATCTATGCTCCATAAGAACTCATTTAGATTCTCTGAGCAGTGTCCAGTGACAAACAAGCAAAACAAAGCAATGACAAACTGCCAGAAATAATACTTGTTCTTTCCTGCTCCAAATTCTTCTAGCATTAGCCATACACTTGGCAAGTAAAAGAAACCTAGTATCTACCGGCCCTCTAGTGGTAAAATACGAGCTTTTGGGAAGATGGGAATTAGGGCAGAAAATACAGCTCCTCTGATCATGGAAGAAGGGAAAATAAAAGATAAAATATTGAAGTTTTGTATATATGATGGATGGATGGATGGATGGATGGATGGATGGATGGATAGATAAATGAAAGTCATAGCTAACTGAAGTCATTTTAAGAGACTTACTGGATTGGACCTTAGATGGTTTGAGGGTCACCACATTCCATTGGACAGTACTAAAATGCCCAATGACAGTACTACCATTGTTTTCACAAGAAATAAAGTCTGGATTTCCTTGGTTGAAGCATAAGAAGAAAAATGACTGTGCTGAATAATTTAACACTGCAAACAAACAACCAAAAATGTACTTTTTTTTTTTAATAGATGTATTTAAGCAAAGAGTTGTATATCCGTTTGTCCCCAGCAGAGAAGGAAGAGATGAAAGTAGGGTTTGGAATTTTGCTCATGACCTTGCAATACTTCTTTTAACTCACTGTGATTAACTCACAGGAGTAGACAGAGAGGCTGGAGTTTTCTGTTTACCTCTACATTTCTTTAAAAGGAAAGGGATACTCTTGATCTGGCAGACAGGAATTGTGCTTTTTGTTGTAGTTAACTTCATGTAGTTGAAGGGATTTTTTTTTTTTTTTTTTTTTAATCAGGATCTAGTGGCAGTATGATGAGACATTGTGCTATTCATTCCAAAGCGCTTCTCTGTAGTAAATGAGACTGAATTGCTGTATCAACTGCATGAAGTTCAACAAGGCCAAGTGCCGGGTCCTGCACCTGGGTCACAATAACCCCAAGCAGAGCTACAGACTGGGAGAGGAATGGTTGGAAAGCTGCCTGGCAGAGAAGGACGTGGGAGTATTGGTTGATAGTTGGCTGAATATGAGGCAGCAGTGTGCTCAGGTGGCCAAGAAGGCCAACAGCATCCTGGCTTGCATAAGAAGCAGTGTGGCCAGCAGGGCTAGGGAAGTGATCGCCCAACTGTACTCGGCTCTGGTAAGGCCGCACCTCGAGTACTGTGTTCACTTTTGAGCCCCTCGCTACAAGAGCCCCTCGCATCAAGGTGCTCGAATGAGTCCAGAGAAGGGCGACGAAGCTGGTGAGGGGTCTGGAGAACAAGTCCTATGAGGAGCGGCTGAGGGAGCTGGGCTTGTTCAGCCCGGAGAAAAGGAGGCTCAGGGGCAACCTTATTGCTCTCTACAGGTACCTTAAAGGAGGCTGTAGCGAGGTGGGGGTTGGTCTGTTCTCCCACGTGCCTGGTGACAGGACAAGGGGGAATGGGCTAAAGATGTGCCAGGGGAGTTTTAGGTTAGATGTTAGGAAGAACTTCTTTACCGAAGGGGTTGTTAGACATTGGAATGGGCTGCCCAGGGAAGTGGTGGAGTCACCATCCCTGGAGGTCTTTAAAAGACTTTTAGATGTAGAGCTTAGTGATATGGTTTAGTGAGGGACTTGTTAGTGCTAGGTCAGAGGTTGGACTCGATGATCTTGAGGTCTCTTCCAACCTAGAAATTCTGTGATTCTGTGATCATCTGTTCCATGCCATCTGGAAACTGTGTTGTGAAATGAAACAGAAAACACAGGTGCTACAATTTACAGTCTAATTACTACCATACAACAGAGTATATAAAGAAGATAATATTAAATGGTTTAACTCTTGCAAATGTAGTTTGAAGGGTAAATTAGACGATGGTGTGAATGAAGCTACTTATGGAAACACTGACAATGGGCTTAGTGTTATGATAGTGCTAGGATTTTCCTTTTTGAAGAGTCGAGGAGGATTTGGTATTCCATGTCAAAACTCTTTTGTATAAAACCCAGTTTTACTTGCATTTTATACAGAGACAAAATTCTGACTGACTCTCTAAACAGTAAGGTAGGAACTGTACTTAATCATATGTAGTACTTTTCATCAAGTTTTCTCATTTAATATATTAAAATATATTCACTTACTAAAACTTCATGAAAGTATACTAGAAAATATTAAATGTTACAGGCTAAACTTTATGCATGTGCATAACAGTGTAGTCAAAGAATTTAATTTATATTACATACTTGAAAAAAAAAAAGTAAAACTGTAAGTTTTTATACTATTAACTAGATATTATGTCATGATTATGTTCTGTCCTGATCTTTAAGACTCATGACTACATATTAAGGAAGGTGGGCACATTTTAGAGGAAAAGGAGGGGTCCAGATGGACTCCGTAAAGCAAAAAACATCTCTGTAAAATGGCTGTTGTAGCCCATGTTTGCTGTATAATGTTAGAAATGTTCATTTTTGTGTTATTAAAAATAACTCACTCTCAGAGAGTTACATGAAAGTAACATTTTTCTTTGATAACAAATATGTTGAAATTGTTTATTCTTGTCAGTGTTGAAAAGCCACAGTTATGTACATGGATATCACTGAGAGATACACTGGCTCCTATGCTTCAGCAGAATATATGAAAGGCATTAAAAACCCAGCAGTGATAGTTTTAAAATTAAAGCTCAAAAGTGAAATGGTTATAATGATAAAATAATATCTGCATTTTGACCCTCATTTGGACTTGTTCCAATTTTTTTGATTTTCCAACTGCTGAATTTATTAATTTATTATTTTATTCCATAGTGTCCTTCTTGAAATTTCTAACAGATGATAACAGAAAAGAAGTGTGTAGGTTTTAGGATTCTGAGGTCTAGTTAAAGCTTCTCCCTCTCTCTCTTAGCCGTCCTTCCCCCCCCCCAAAAAAGAAAAATCAAAATAGAGAAAATGCATTTTGAGGAATAAATCTCTGTAAAAGGAGAGCACTTTCACTTGCTAAAGTATTCAATGAAGAACAGGATGCTTAACTGTTAATCAGACTTATTGCAGTATGTACATGTGTGTGTTTTCCAATAGAAGCTCAGGTTAATTTTAACTATGAAATCAATTTGACTGTAACAAAAGAAGCTCTTAATAGCACTTGCTCTTAGTATTTTTCCTGGTTAATAACATCTTCACTGCCCTGACATCAGGATGAGCAGCTTGTGGAATGGAAAGGAAATTAGTTTGTAGGGGGGCATTTGTGGGTGTAGAATAAAAACCTTAGGGAATGCCACCTGATTTACCACCAATGGAAACAATAGATTCTCTCTCCTCAGCCACATCACAAAACAAACTCATTTTTTAATTTCTTTCTTTTCTATTCTACTTCTCCACAAGAGATCCTTTACAACACTCTATGTAATTTTTATGACTGCAATACGTATAATTACTTTTCTTGATAGTTCTGTGTCATTTAAGAAAGATCAAGTTGATACGAGTTTATACATGAGTTTATAGTGATCACTTTGAGTGAATGAGAGCATGTTGAAAGTGGTGAAGTCCTACAATAATGGCTCAGAATATTAAATCCATGGATGTTTTGCATGTTATTTAATATGTGTTGCAAATTCCCATTTGCAGTTTCTAATATTAGGAAAGTCTTGTTAACAATGTTTGTTGTTAATAACATGATATGAATTTCCTTTGAGATAAAATTATTACGTTTTTTCTATTAAATTTGTCTCCACTATAGATTTGAAGTTCACAAGCCACAAAATAACAGTATGCTTTATTTAAACAAAAATATGTTTTATATCACTACTAAAAATGTTTATGCAAAATGGTATAAAGTGTTAACTCTAGTGAAGTCAGTCCAATTAAAATTTAAAGTAGAAATGAACAGATTTTAAGAACTTCAGAGTTTGGTTTAGGATAGTTTGATGATTAATCAGTTATCTCAGCTATCAAAAATGCTAGGCTCAAATAAGCACTGACAGATTGGCAAACCTTGTGACAAGTGCTATCTGGCAGATTCTTACCTCCTTTGACTACATCAGTACTTCTCCTTTTAGTACCTTTCAGAACCAAAATGAAAGAAGTCCACTAAACTAATTCAGATAGGTTTAGGTAACATTGCATATCAGGTTTTAGTGTATAGAGCCCATATCATTTATGACATTGACATACAGTTAAGATAATAGGATCCTTGGTTCTGATGTAACTAGTACTTGATCCCAGCCTTGAGTAGTTAAGCTATACCATTAAATTTAAATTGCAAGTGAAGTTACTGGGTATGTTAACATGTTTATGGTCAAGTACTTGCTCAAAAACCTTACAAGATCAAGATAAATCAAATATTTTATCATGGCTATTAATTTGACACTGACTTAAAAAAATCATCAATATCTTCAAAATTTCTAGTTCTCTTCAAATGGGACATATTTTAGGCTTGTAAATGTTAAACATTCAGCCTGGACACTTCACAATAGTTTTCTTAATGTCAGTCGAGAGAAACAGACAATTGACCTGAACTGTCTCAGATCTCTGATGATGAGAGAAAATGGACTTTACTGACAGTACAGTGAGCACAATGTCATTGTCATAGATGTTGATGTCCAGTCTTAGACTTTTATGTGAGCGGAGTCCTATCCCTGTAAGTCCAACTTTTAGCATTTTCACCTACTAGTGAAAAACAAAAGGTATCCCTGTCTATTTCTAGCTTTTTTTTTTTTTTTTTATCTGTATTTTTATATTTTTCTTTCTTTCTTTTTTTATTTAAAAAAAAAAAAGTTGTTTCTTGATGTCTTTTTTTTCTACTAATTAAAAATCATATTTTAATTTATGTACATTTGGTTATACATACAAACACATACACAAAAACACATATATGCATGCTGTTCAATTCTCAGTTCAATTCATGAACTTCTTTTTTGTATGCTAAAATATTAAGACTGAACTTTAAAACTGTTGCTTAACTGAACTATAAGAATACATTGTAATTCATATTTTGATTTATTATGGTGTTTTGCTTTTAGTATTACTTTCCAATTAAAACAGCAAATATCCTGAGCTCAGCTGAAATTGCTTCCTGCCATATGAAATTTCATCAGTGTGTATATCTGTCAACATATCAAAAATAGTGTATGATGCATAGAATAATGACTATACTGCCACAGTGTAGTAAGTGTTTAACAGTGAAGGCCAAGTCTTTGCTGTTGAAACATTTCCTCATAGGAAGAAGCCTGAAGGCTTTCTTAAGTCCCCAATATTCCACTAGGATTCAACAATCTATTCAGAACAAGCAGCTGAAGCCTTTCCCCAAAGGACTTAAATGCAGGGAAAATTTTGTTAAATGAAGTTGGTGATTTCAGTGAGTGGTGGATCAAGCTCATAATATGGTGAAGACAAACGGATATGTATGAATTGGCAGATAGGCCTATTTTTATATTGTGAGACCTGAAATTATCATTGCATAAGCAATTTAAATATCTTTCCACTATCATATCTACACAATGCATGTAAACATTCTTCAGAACAAAAGGTGTTTTGTGTCCTACACAATAAACCAGGAACCCAGATGAAAACAGGTATGCAAAAAGTGTTTCAGTGCAGCTGTGTGCTTTCCAAACCGAATGTATAGCATAAAATTGATTGTGATAAAATTTTTAAGATGAAACACTATTGAAAGACTGGTTTTAAAATATTTATCCTGTAACAATATGTTAAGTCTTCTACAGCTTGATTCTGATGTTTGTACCTATTTTATAACTATTATCTGGAAAGTAACAGACCTACATAATTGATTCAATGAATGGTGCTTAAAAAACATGTCTTGTGATATTTTACCATCCCACCTAATAGATTGTATAGCAGAATTGGAAAAAGTACACAAAGGTCAACAGGCTAATCCATGGTATGGAAAGACTTCCATATGAAGACAATGTAAACAGAAGAGGAATCTTCAGCAAGAACCAAGTATGAAAGATATACAACAGATCTTTATAATCCTAATTGGACTGAAGCATGGCCATTGATAAACTGAAGAATTGGACCAGAGTTCAACATAACCTTGATTTTTGAGTGAAATTAACTAAGAACTGAGGGTGATATTTAGAAAAGCCTCTGAGATTATAGTGGACCCAAATTTGACTATGGCATACTTTTGTGAAAAAGGCAACAAAATGGAGATGTGTAAATGGCTGCAAGATATGTAATGTTTCATCTGCTGTATTGAGAATTATTAAAGTATCAGCTGGAATACTGAGTTCAAGATTGGGTACTACAGAATCATGATGTATGGCTTATGGTCTTAATGAGAGCAACAAAAATATGCACAAGTGTGGGAAATGTCATGTGTGAGGAATGAATGAAAGAAATACTATTGCGACTTTAGGAATATTTGGAGAGTTCATGATAACTGCCTTTAAATATGTAAAACAATTTTCTGAACAATGAAAGAATAATCTGTATTCCATTGACCATGGCAGATAAGAGCAGTAATAAGTTGCTATTTTTTCATTAGAGTTATTTTTTTAGCAAAATTAGGTTAGATATCAGGAAAGTTTTGTAAAAGTAAAAGAAGTAAAGCCCCAGCTGTATGCTGTCTTAGAAGGCTGGGTTGTCTATATCACTGGAATACTGTCAGAAATAGATACACATGATCGTGCCAGGTCAAAATTAGATAGACATGATTTCTGAAGTCATGGCAACCTTATTTTCTTATGATTCTTTCTCACAAGAATCTAGTGACGTACATCAGTAACGTACATCCAGTAATGTGGTAATTTAAAAAAATACAATAAAATAATAGAGCTCAGAATTACAGGTAACAACAATCCAAAAGTATGAATAGCTTGAAGAAGTGACAAAACCCTATGATAGTCAGTTAGTAACTAGAACAAGTTGTGGTATAATGCATTAATGTTTGTCTAGAGTTGCTGCATCACCCAAATATACTGGAAAGATTAGGGAAATGATCATACCATTGTATTCTGCTCTGGTGAGGCCACATCTTGAGTACTGTGTTCAGTTTTGGGCCCCTCACTGCAAGAAGGACATGGAGGCCCTGGAACCTGTACAGAGAAGGCCTATGAAGCTGTTGAAGGGCCTGGAACACAAGTCCTATGAGGAGCAGCTGAGGGAGCTGTGGTTGTTTAGTCTAGAGAAGAGGAAGCTCAGGGGAGACCTTATTGCTCTCTATAACTACCTGAAAGGAAGTTGTGGGGAGCTGGAGGTCAGCCTCTTCTCACAGGTTAACTACTGATAGGACTAGGGAATGGCCTCAAGTTGCACTAAGGGAAGTTTAGGTTAGAAATTAGGAGACATTTCTTCTCAGAAAGAGTGAGGAAACAATTGGAATTGGTTGCCCAGGAAGGTGGTGGAGTTACTGCCCCTGGGGGTGTTTAAGGAAAGGTTGGACGTGGTATCTTCCGTGGAAGATATCTTCCTAAAGATACCTTCTGGAAAAATATCGTAAATATCTTTAATATCCTAGTGTGTACCCTGGTTTTAATTTTAATTTTTATTTATTTTTCCCTGTCCTTCTGTTATTGACTCGCACTATTCATGTATTTATTAAAAAAATTTAAAAAAAAAGGAAGAGTTTTCTGTATGTATTTTATATGTATAATATAACAATATGCATTCTGCTGAGTCCTTTAAATAAATGTTTACCGCAGAAGATCAGTTGATGTTTCAAGTACAGGTTATTAACAGTATTTGAGGCAGCAACTCCAGTTCAGCCTCCTCTTCTGGAATGGGCAAAATGTAGGACACCTACAAAACCAACCAAACAAAAACCAACACAAAACCACAAGATAAATAGCTACTCATTCGGTTTTTGATAGTGGACAGACATTTTATTCCTTGAGGGAGAAAAGAGGAGGGAAAGAGCATAAAAGCTATTGTATCATATCTTGTCAACAGATATCTAAAGGATGTTTTTCCTTCCAAGGGAACTAAAGAATGATTCTCTGTCATCATGGGAGTTTGGAGATTATGTGATTGGAAATGCTTCTCCTCACAAAGTAGAGACCTAGGAAGTTGGTGAAAAGAAAACACACACTATATCTGCAAATTAAAATGTAGGGTACAGTTACCAAGAAACTAAGAAGAAAAACATATGAGTTAATTAAATATTTTTTGTAAGTACATTTGTTTACAATAACTTTTTTTTTTGGTCATTATTGTTTTTGATTTTGTTTAAACTTCTGAAAAACTGCTGGATCCAGAAGCAGTAAATCATTTTTGTAAAATGGCCTGGAAAATAATATTTGAATATAAAGAAAATTTAAAGTAAATATTAAAGTAAATATAAAGAAAGAAGTTGTACTTTATTAGTGCACAAAAAGAAAGCTAGAAGCAGAGTGTAAATTTTAGAAAGAAGTGAAAATTGAACAGTGGATGTGTCTGAGGTGACTGAAAAATTTTAAATGTAGGGTGACTGGAAGAATTTAAAGATATGAAGTTCACCATTTTCATACAATTGAGACACGAACTATGTTTGGTGTGCTCCCAAATGCAGTAGCTGAAAATACTGCTGCAACTTAGCAAATACATTGAAAAGAAGTTACAATTCTGTTTCCTTCAGTGACTTAATCTGAATACAAATAAAAGCTATTGTTCAGATCAGAGGCACTTGCAATTAATGCACATAATTATAAAAAAAGAACACATCTTTATATCAGTGTTTTGTGTATATTCTTTTCTGGGCTCTTATGACAGAGTGGTCCTGGGAGACCTCAGGGAGACAACTCTTTTCAGAGTATTTAAGAGACTTGTCAGGAAATGAAAACTTAGGGAATTTCTGTATGGGTGGGCGAATATGAGTTCCTGTTTCTTGAGGTTCCGGCTGAAGTGGCAGGACAGTGGAAATTTGTTTTAGATACCTTTGAGATCTATTAGTGTGGTACAGTGCCACTATAGGTATATCTCATGTTACTCCAAAACAGTCAAATATCTAACATTTAAGAATAGTCACATGAATCACTGCCTGTGAAAGTTTCCTACAGAATCTTTTTGTACTCAACAAGCTTAGACAGCTATCTTAAACTAGATGCCCATTTCTGGACAGTCTAACATGACATGGAGTAAATGTATCTTACACTGGAAGCATGAATTTTGAGCTTACTTCAACATATAGAACTTCACTGTTTTTTTGTTTCTAATTATTATTTTTTATTTTTTTTTACCATTTACCTTTATTCCTTCCCCCCCCCCCCCCCCCCCAAGAGTGACCAAGAAGGAGCTGCAGAGAAGAAGCACTGACCATAGACTGACCATAACCCCCATTCCCTCGTTCCCCTGCGCCGCTTAGGGGGAGGAGGTGGAAGAGGGTGGATGGGGGGTAAGGTGCTTTTGGTTTCTTTCCTTTCTTTCCAGCTAGACTTCTCTAGCTGGTTAGTAATAGGCAATAAATTTTACTGTCTCCTTATGCCGAGTCTGTTTTGCCCATTATAATAATTACTGAGTGATTTTCTCGTCCTTATCTCAACCTTTGAGCCCTTTTCACATACTTTCCCCCCATTCCTCTTTGAGGAGGGGGAGTGAGAGAGCGGCTGTGGTGGAGCTCAGCTGCCCACTCGAGCGGAACCACAACAAGCACATCTTCCATTTTACTTTCAGATAAATTAAATTTAGTACTCTTTAATTGTGAGGAGATGACTCCACAATAAACAAGTGATTTAGTTTCAAAAGTGTATTTCTGATCTGAACTCAAACTCAATTTTAATTACACTCAGTATATTTTGCACCAACAGTTTAGGCCTTTTGGCATATGTGTTATGGAATTTAAGCACAACACTTTTTAAAACTGTCTAAAATATAATGAAGTTGAAGCTGTAGTCAATTGGCTGAAAGAACTGTATTTGTCAGTGTTCTAAAAACTGCTGCAAAACTTTATTAAAATGACAGAATATAAACATGGGGGTTTGTATGAGTATTACATCAACGTGCTTTCAATCATCTAAGTGCACATGATGATGTGTCTGTTTATCTCATCACTCTCCACTCCCAATTAAATTAGAATAATAATAATAATAATAAAAAGGAAAGGAAATTAAGGAATATATAAATAATAATAATAATAAATGATTAAAAATATTAATTAATAAAATGCAGGCCTGTCTCAAACATATATGTGTGTGTGTGTGTGTTTATGTATATTCATATATATCATTTGTTCATGTCACTTCTAATCTTTAAAAAACAAAACAAAACAACTTTCAATTGTGGAATTACATTCCAGATTTTTTCTTCTATTTCTTCTCTACATTAATAGTTGATAGCTGCTCATGCACATGTATTTTACTTTACTTTTTCACAGGAGATCTAGCAATGACCTTCTATGCCCCCTTTCCCCACCCCCTCCCCCCAAATAATTGCTGGACAGGCGGTAGAAGGCATCTGCTTCTTGCTGCAAATACCAGGTTTCCCTAGGCTTGGACTTGAACAGTCCAATCCCCTTCAGGGCAAGTTCACTGAAGTGCAATGGCCCACTTTGAGAGGGCTGTGTTTTCTAACACCTGGGTGATGATGAATGGAGTTTCCAGCTAGTAATTAGACACTTCTTGCAGGCTGCAGAAGAGTCCCTTTTTGTACATTGTTTTCAAAGGTGGGGGTGGGGATGGGGAGCTTAAAAAGTAGAAAAAAGAAAGCTTCCTATATGGTGTTTCATGTTAGGTTGTACTCTCAGGAAGAACACCCTGGGACTGAAGTTAGTTTCATATTAAGTTTCATAAGGGGGCATTCCTTCTGAATTCTTGACTGATTTTTCAATCTCTTAAAACTCAATATCATATTACAGGTATTGAAAATAAATGTTTCTTGCAAGGTAGTCGGTAATGAGGCACTTAAGAGAAATCCCTGGACCCCTACATCTCTCTGGAGCCCAGAGAAGTTAGCATTCATTGACAACTCCAAGGGGATTTATTTAAGCCTAAAACAAGTATTACTTTGGATTTAATTATAGGAAGTGCTTAAGCTGCTGAATTCAAATGCCAAAAGGGATTCATTTAGTCTGAAGTGAATCTTTTCCTGCTCTGAAATTAAATCTCTCAGAACAGTTTGAAACTAGGAAAAAAAAAAAAAAAAAAAAAAAAAAAAAAAAAACAGCATCAAAAAACTTTATCCCTGTATGTACAAAAATCTTTCTCTGGGAAGCAGTTTCTGTTCACCTCCCTGATGTCTTCTGATATTGATATGGCATACCTTTTTGTTACAGTAATAATCAGTAAACCACTGACAGTTCAAAGAATTTAATTGTTTGAAAAATAGTATCTTTTATGGCTTCTCTTTGTTTTCATGTGTATTTACTTTCCATGATTAACACAGGAATGATTGATTATTGGTTGTTAAATTGCATTTCTCTTTCACTCTCTCATATAACTCTCTCATTAGAACTTGTATGTCAGAAGTTCTGACAAAGTGCAGTTTCAGGGAGTGGAATGAAACTCACTGAAACCAGGTATCTGGCCCTGTTTTGTTAGCAGATAGAAAGTTGAGATAGAGTATAATGGCCTAAAGATCCAGTATCACTTGCATACACAAAGATCTATATTGTAAGTCCCCTTAACTGTATGGGAACATGGGTATGCTTACTTGGAGTAGTTATATTTGGGGCATGTTTCTGTTCAGTTGGACCCGTGTAACTACATTAAAGAACTGTTGCTGTTTACTTACTTGTCTTAAAGCATTTTGTATGGAAAGCAGAGACTTGTACATTTGTGTATTTGTTTGCCCTACCTAAATATATAACCAATTGTCCTCTCCTGGTAGAATAAATGGAGGTAGCAAATACTGCATCTCTGGATTTTTTTCTCAGCCATTTTTTCTACCGTTTTGACAATGCGATTAGTTACCTGTTAGTTTTGCCCAATGTACCCAGAGTTGCCTAACCCTTCCAGTCTATGCCACCTTGTGTATCCAAGTCCATCTCTCCCAGAACTTGTTAATAGTGTAACAGCTATGAAAATCTTCTAACAATAGCATAAAGAATTTCATATACATGTTTTTGTGTGGTGAAATAGAATCCTTTTATTTTGCTCTGTTTTGATAATGAAAGTAAAAATGTTTTATGTTCATGGTTAGTCCTGATGTAGAAACTGATGTTGCTGACATGGAATCTTCTGAATTTCTCTGAATTCTCTGAACCCACTCATATCAAATTGCTCTGTACAGCCAGACATACCTTAGCCATGTGGAAATCAATGTCTCCAAAATGGCATCAGTTAAATGACCTACTTTGTTCCTTATATTTCTTATGATGTTTACCACTCTCCACTTCAGTTTTCTATTTATTTATTTATTTATTCTGTCACTGGAAAGCATGGATTCAGAGAAGAGGGGACGAGGGAAAAATAAGGAATTTTGCAGTGCAGTAAGACCTCAAACCCTTCTTCTTAACCACCTTTGACAGAATGAGATGAGTACTGTGACACAGAATGGAGAAGGGGTTCTTCTTGTGTATAGGCAGTTACTATCTGGCAGTTTACACATACACATACATATTTTCATCACTTGACTGGAAATCTAAGGGGTATACTGTAGTCAAAACAAGCATATATATATATAAATAACATCTATATATAAATAAGGAATATTTATATATAAATTTATATATCTATATATAAATAAGGAAGAGCTGCTCCCTTTTTATACTAGTATTTACTTCTGCTTCATTAGAGCAGAGAACATTTGATGAATGGACATATGAAAATTCAAAACTACTGATAAGAAACAAAAAATAACTCAAGCAGATTGAGCTACATTATGTATGCTGCTCAAACGTATAAGAGCTTTGCTATATTTTATCCAGAATTTTCATTGTTAATAATAAGATCATAGAATCTTAGAATATCTGAGTTGGAAGCTTCCATTAAATATCAGCATTATCTACTGTTGTAATATTTAATATTGTTAACTCTTTGATATCATACACATCTTTACATACATAAACACTATGTTTTAATATGAATTGAATTTTTAAAAGCTGAGTCAAAAGTACTTGGGCAATATTTTTTTCCAAAGTCAAGTGAAAAAGTTTTTTAATGTATTGTTGTGCCTTTTGATCTTAGTATGATTTTAACCTGATTTTAAGCTTACTTTTATATTGTGTGCCTAAAAGGGAGAAAAATTTCTTAAATTTCTTGTTTGCATACTTTTTAGTACTGACACAGCATCATACAATAACTAAGAATTTCAAAGAACAAAAGAAGGAAAGAAGCACATAAAGCTACATGGGAGTAATCATTAGAGTTCATGTTTGAAAAGATTGCTGTTCTTTTTTGAACTTCAGAAAAGATCTGTTTTTTCAGGATCTGAGGTGCATTACTTTGCACATTTGTAATATATCAGAAAGATAAATTGTGTCAAACAGTATATGTCTGAGCTTTTTTTTTTTTTTTTTTACAAATCAAAAAATTAGAACATATGCAGGAAGATTATAAGTACAAATGTATCCCTTTCAGGATTTTGTTTCCTTTCTTTCTCAGGTAGTGAACTGCAAATGTTACTCTCAGGCATTCCTTCTCTCCTACTTCAGGACTGGTATTTAATAATGACATAAACTGGAATTAGCAATGGAATAATTTCAACTCATAACATTAGGAGAAGCAGAGGCACAAATAAGGGGAACACCTTGGAAGAATACCACAGCAGCTGCATGCTGTGTAAATGAATTTGTAAAAAAGGGAAAGATCAATTGTCTGATCTTTGGTGCTCTTCATAAAATACAGTATGTACCCTTTCAGTAAGAGGAGCCAGATGTATATCTTAAGATAAATTTGACCCTGTTCAAGGAGGTTGCAGCAAACCCTTTATAGAATTCATGTTTAAAACATGATTTAAATACACATTCTAATATAGGTAGACGGCTATTTGCAGATTTCATTTTAATTACACTGATCTAGCTGGATCACAAAACCAGATATTCTAAGTAGTTATGTAGCAGACAAGTTGAATAAAAAAAAAAAACAAAGATAAATTATCAAATTCTTCAATTCATTACATGACAAAATCTATAAAACCATCTTATCATCTTATGTATGTGTTCTTCAAAGACAGACTTAAGCAGAATCTCAGTTTTAATTTGAGTAAGTGTAATATTTGACTAAATCTTTGAAATATGTTTCATTTTTAAATGTCAACTCCCTGAACTCCACACAGAGATTTAACATTTGTAGACCTGCTTAGTTTTCTTCATGAAATACAACTTGCAAAAATGAAGCATAAACAACTAAATTCTGTTTCTAGAGGGTCTTGTAACGTGTTTTATATTTAAAATAGAAATAGAAAAATGTGAGTGAAAGTAATAGCAAAATAAAAGGTCATGTTATTACTTTCAGCAAGTTACAGATAAGTACTTCAATGTTCAGTGTGGAAAAATAAACTACGATTCAGTACTGAAACACTGTAATGAATGATGGATGTAATATCATGGTTGTGGATATGGACAAATCTTGTCAAGTCCTTCCAGATTTCACAGAATCACAGAATTGTATAGGTTGGAAGAGACCTCAAGATCATTGAGTCCAACCTCTGACCTAACACTAACCAGTCCCCACTAAACCATATCCCTAAGCTCTATATCTAAACGTCTTTTAAAGACCTCCAGGGATGGTGACTCCACCACTTCCCTGGGAAGCCCATTCCAATGCCTCACAACCCTCTCAGTAAAGAAGTTCTTCCTAATATCCAACCTAAAACACCCCTGGCGCTACTTTAGCCCATTCCCCCCCATCCTGTCACCAGGCACGTGGGAGAATAGACCAACCCCTACCTCGTTACAGCCTCCTTTAAGGTACCTGTACAGTCTTCCCTGAGCCTCCTTTTCTCCAAGCTGAACAATCCCAGCTCCCTCAGCTGCTCCTCATAGGACTCATTCTCCAGACCCCTCACCAGCTTCGTCGCCCTTCTCTGGACTCGCTCGAGCACCTCGATGTCCTTCTTATAGCGACGGGCCCAAACCTGAACACAGTACTCGAGGTGCAGCCTCACCAGAGCCGAGTACAGGGGGGCGATCACTTCCTTAGCTCTGCTGGCCACACTGCTTCTTATGCAAGCCAGGATGCCGTTGGCCTTCTTGGCCACCTGAGCACACTGCTGGCTCATATTCAGCCGACTATCAACCAATACTCCCAGGTCCTTCTCCGCCAGGCAGCTTTCCAACCATTCCTCTCCCAGCCTGTAGCTCTGTGCCTCAGGTGCAGGACCCGCCACTTAGCCTTATTGAACTTCATACAGTTCATACATTTCACTTCAGGCTTCCTAAATCAAGTGGTTGATACTCAATATTCACCCAGTTTAATTCACATTTTGATTAAATGTACAATGCGTACTTTAGTATTTTATGAAGTAAGAACAATTAAACAACATGGTGCATCTAGAAATTTGTGTAGTATCTCAGTTATTATTAAATGTCAGAAAATAATGAAGATATTCAGTACATTTTATCTACACTGAAATCAATTTTATGCTGTGATACTTTTGCCTTATAGCTTTAGAAATATTTTTATTTGAGGGCATAGTGGAACGTGTTTGTATCTTACAAAAAGTCTGAATTGCATAAGTGTAAAATATTCATGTGGTAAGTCATAAAGTTAACTTTAATTAATACATATCTTTCCAGGTCAAAACTTGCTGAGAAACCTTCAATTCCAAAAACTTGCTGAGAAACCTTCAATTCCAAACCTACTTTTACTTCACAGAGTGAGATTTTCCCAGTGTCTCCGATCTTGTTTCTTTTCATTCCTTAGCCAGGTTTTCAAGGAAAGATTGTTTTAACCATATAAATAAAAATCTGTCAAAGACAGATTCTTGGGGAAAGATTTTCAAACAGTTTTGCCCATCATTCCAAAGTCAACCCTTTGATTGTCTGATACTTCCACACTAACTTTTGCTGATCAGGAATGGCATCCTTAATGCCTTCTGATCCTTAATTATACACTGATTATAAATACAAGCTGTCTAACCATCTAATGCTGTGTTGTGGTTCTAGTAAAAAAATTAACAGCAAGGTATTAAATCTATATTTTAAACAGTAAAAGTCTGTTGTATCTTGTCTCTGGTCATATTCCCTAATCCTAAAAAATAAATAAATAAGTATATATATATATATATATATATATATATATATATATATATATATATATATATATATTTCTTAATAGCTATTCAGAACAAAAGTGAATAGTTGTAGTCAATCTTATTAACCACATTCTATCTAGCTGTGATCATGACCTGTGTATTTTGTAAGCAATGTAATCAGTGTTGTTGTTGTTATTTTCTTGATTGCTTTGGAGTTTTTATTTTTATTTATTCTTGTCCAGAATAATCACTTCAGGATTTCACACAAGGAGCCCGGGACACGAAAGATGATCTATCAGGAAATGGAAACTTATATGTCCCCAAGGAAAACTCATTTCATTAGGGGATTTAGAGCAGATGTTTACATTGTTGCTGCTTTTGAGGAAAAACATATGTCTGTTGCACTGATTTGTTTATCAAATACTGGTATTGAATAAGTTTGTTCCTGTAGTTCATACTGAGAAACAAAACAATGGTTTAGAAACCAGAAGAAAAGGAAATAAGAAAATCCACTACAAACTTTGGAATAAAGACTTTTTTAATTTATATGTTTGCTTTTTGAAAATAGTCCTTAATTTGTAAAAAAAAATAAAAAATAATAATTTTATATTTAGCTTATGTATATATCTCTCTATATATCTATATATAGATAAATATACAATCTATATAATATATAATATATACAAGTATGTATCTAGTAGATCTGTAGGGTGCTTGTATACATCTAGCAAAGCCTAGACAGGGAGTAAATCTTCATGACCTTTGCTGGTTGTATCATCAAGGATGGAGATTTGCCTCCTTATTGAACAGACAGCTAAAGAAATTCATCAGATCAGCTAGAGACCTGGGCTGTTGCATAGACTATTTCTGTGTCAGATGCCATTGGTACAAGTCTGTCTTTTGCTGAAATTCTTGTTAAATGCTTAGTGCAGCATAAGGTTATACTAATGTTGAGGAACCTAAACTTATACAAATTTTGAGAAACCTTTCCAAGACTTCTGTGAGAACAGCAAACACAACGGAAACCAATGACACAGGTACTGTACATTTTCATGTTCTGTGTCCCTTTCCTTACTTATAAGTCAACACAGACTGCTCTGCAAAGGTCAAGATACTATATACTGCACAGGTACATTACCCTTACCTCCTTTCCCCAGGGGAAATGGTGATTTATGTGTTGGGAGTACCCAGGCCCTCTTATGTTTTTGTTGTTGCTGTTTTTTTTTTTTTTTTTTTCCCTGATATGGGGAAGAAAGTGTATAGTGGCTCATGACTTTTTTGTTGTATTTATTCTAAGCATTCATCCTATTTTTCTGTCATTCATAACTAAAAGGCTATCAGTAAAAGTAGTGCAACTTCTTGGCCTTCATTAGCCACATTGTAGGTTATCCATCTTGAAAAATCTCCCTTTTTTTGTCTTATTCTGTGTCACTTCATGGGTTAAGTACTTTAGGAAGAAGTAGATTATCCATTCATGGCTGCTTGTGTGCTTCCCTCCCTCCCCCCCCTTCTGTTCCTTTCTTTGCCTTTTCAATGTAAGATAGAAAAGAACAAAGAGATTTGGACAAAAGTCAAGCTAATCAGGTTGAATCCCCGACGTCTCAGATATGCAGGAGTTAAGTTCTGCAGTTCAGGCTCTGAAGCTGTTCAATAATTTGAGAAGTATATGTTGGGGAAGGGCGGGGGGGGGGAGGGGGGGGGGGGCGGGGAGGGAAGCTGGGCTGAGATGGGGGGAAGCCAAGGAGAGCATTCTTTTATGGCGTTTTGTAGCCTCTGGGAAAGGAAAGCATTGCTCTTTCAGAAGAGTCAGATTAGTGCTCTCCTTCAGGCACCTCATCTGGAGAAACTTTTCCATGGCTGACTATAATCGCTGTCATCTGGAAAAGAAGGGAAATGCTGAAGTATAATGAAGTATATGATTAATTTGGAGCTGTCCAGCGGGGTGTGGGCTCATTGACAGATTTTTATATTGTTGCAGCCACTCTTCCTTCAGTAATAAACCTATTGAGAGGGCATGGAAAGGCTGGAGTTTTGTATAGTTCATGTAAAATATGAATATGATATCAAAGATAAGATTGCTGCATCAGTACAGAGGGAGGAAAGGACACAGGCTTTTGTTTCTAAGAGATTATATATCATTGTGCTTATGGTCTTTAGGCATAGAAGCAAATGCACTGAATTCATCCTGACTATTCATCTATTGTAAAGATAGGAGTGTACCTATTACTGTATTGGGTTTTGTTTTTACTGTTGTTACTTAACCATTATTTTTATGAACAACTTAGAGGATACTATTGCCTTAATATTCTTCAAATCTCTACGGTTTTACACTCAGCTAATTCCAATCTCTTTATCAGTTGCCTAGTGAAAGAGGGGGGAAAGTTCAAATAAATCTGTTATTCAAGTCAGTCAGGATCAGATTTTTTTGCCCTTGTACACAAAGAAAAATGTCTTCCACTACAATTTCCCAAATGGCAACAGATCATAAATAATGCAAACACAAGTCAGCAAAGTTTTGTACTGTAACATTGCTACAGTTTTAGTACCTTTCTTCTGAAGATGAACAAGATTTTGACATATATCCAGAATCACTGCAATGGATTCGATATTTCTATAACTGTAGGAGAGCGTTCTTCTCTGACAGTATCCTGATATGGTAACATTAACTTGTAAATACACCATTTTTCTGATGAAGTTATTACACGTAAGCACAACTGGTGTATTAGAGACTGAAATGGTGATAAGGCTCTCTCTTAACATCATAGGCTGTATTACACAACATGGCTCCATTCTTGCTCTTGCAAGATTGGTTCTGAATGGACATTTAGGACTCTAGAAGTGTTTTTAGATATGTGAATTATGATGAGGAAATATGTGAATTATGCATGAGGAAAACAATTTGTGACCATATCAGTTTTCTCATATTGATCACAATTTCCAGAAATTTTCAAATCAGAATTTCTGTATTGTAACATTGTAATCTAGATTTGTGAACTGCCATTATCAATGTCTGACTAAATAAAGGAAAATAAGTTTGCATTTAGAAAAAGTGTATTAGTACCACTGAAACTAAGATCTTTTAATGACAGTTGTGTAGATTATTTTTATTAGATCTCTGCTGGGTTTTTGAAGATGTCTGAGTTTTAACTGACATGAACCTGAATGTCAGATTCTTAACACTTACCCAATGATATGATCCTATGATTTAGCCCTGAGATTGCCATCAAAAACAAATTAGGCAAAAATACTTTTACTACTTTCCTAATATAGACGGTATTATCAAGAACAGACATTTTCTAAAGAAAAATAAAAAGAAAATCCATGATTTTTTAAATATAATTGATGTGAAGACAAATCTTTCCTATCTCTTTTCCTATCTCATAAAAATGATATAGATTTTTGATCTGAAACTATGTAATCTTTCTAGAGATTTGCAGAGTATCTTCTATTTTATATTACTTTTTTCCTCAATTTGTTTCCTAATCATAAGGCTGACTTGTTGTGATATTACATCTATGTATGCATGTAGTGGGTTTACGTGGCACGGTTTTGGTAGCAGGGGGCCATAGGGGTGGTTTCTGTGAGAAGGATCTAGAAGCTGCCCCATGTTTGGTAAGGGCCCCACTGCTGACCAGAGCCGAACCAATAAGCGATGTTTTGCGCCTCTGTGAGAGCATATTTAAGACAGGGGAAAAAAAAAGCTGCACCACACAGCAGCTGGGAGAGTGAGAGGAGTGAGGAACAGCCTTGCAGGTGCCAAGGTCAGTGAGGAAGGAGGGGGAGAGGTGCTCCAGGCGCCGGAGCAGAAGTCCCCTGCGGCCTATGGTGAGGATCATGGTGAAGCAGGATGTCCCCCTGCAGCCCATGGAGTACCACGGTGGAGCAGGGTTCCACACGGCAGTCCATGGAGGAGACCACGGTGGAGCAGGTGGCCCTGCACCAATGGAGGCTGTGGCCTGTGGAAGACCCCTGCCGGAGCAGATCCAAGGCAGGACCTGTAGCCCGTGGAGAGGAGACCATGCAGGAGCAGGTGACCTGGCAGGAGCTGCTGCCCGTGGTGGACCTTTCTCCTGAGGGATGGACCCCGTGGTACGGACCCATATCTGAAGCAGCTCTGGAAGAGCTGCTGCCTGTGGGAAGCCCACGCCGGATCAGTTCATCAAGGACTGTATCCCGTGGGAGGGACCCCACAGCACAGGGGACAAGAGTGATCGAGAAGGAGTGGCAGAGAAGAAGTGCTGTAGACTGACCACAACCCCCATTCCCCCGTTCCTCTGTGCTGCTCAGGAGGAGGAGGTGGAAGAGGGTGGATGGGGGGGGGGGTAAGGTGCTTTTGGTTTCTTTCCTTTGTTTCTCACTTCTCTAGCTGGTTAGTAACAGGCAATAAATCTTACTATCTCCCTATGCTGAGTCTGTTTTGCCTGTTACAATAATTATTGTGTGATCTGCTTCTCCTTATCTCAAACTTTGAACCCTTTTCATCTTATTTTCTCCCCATTCCTCTTTGAGAAGGGGAGTGAGAGAATGGCTGTGGTGGAGCTCGGCTGCCCACTCGAGCGGAACCATGACAATGTATAGTGTCAATATTTTAGGCTTCTGAGTAATTTTTGCTGGATAATTTCAACAAATACATAAACTCAGGAGTTGATAGTCCTAAGAGGAGAGTTAGATGCTTCATTTTGTGTATGTTTTTCTTTAAATATAGGTGAGTTATTTTATATTTGAGCATATTGAATTTAGTCAAGAGATTCAAGGAGGCACAGGGGGAGATAACAGACAAAGTAGTTAACAGTTTCTCCATGTCACTATCATTGTCTTCCAGGGTTACCATTGCTTTCAGAGAGGTAATGACATCTCCAATGCAATACACATAAGCAAAGATTTCTGCAATTATTTTGCAGAAGTAATTTAAGAAATATTGAGGGAGAAATACTCCAGGCAAGAAGAAACTTCGTTAGTTAATTCCTGGTTGTTTCTCATAAAATTTAGGTGTCTTTAAGAACATCAGTAAATCTTAATCCAAAACCAGTAAGGCTTATGAGTCCACCTATTATATGGTATTTTATTTTCCACCTGCCACCTATTAGTGCTGACTGCTATTTATTCATAGAGTGGTATCTAAACTTCTTAGTAGGTTCTATGGGAAGGCAGAAGCTTTTGGTCTTTAGGTTTATTGTGCTTTGAATGTCAGTTAGATTTATTTTAATTTGTGGCTTTACAACATAGAGGAAATAGGGGATAACAACTGAAAGGAAAAATTAGCACAAAAAATGGACAAAATATGATCATGTTCAACACTTGAAATGATATAATGCTCATAATAGCTCAAGTACTTCTGCATGGAACTTCATTTTTGAGGATAGATATATACTAAGAACTACCTAACACCAGTTTGTCGCCTATTCTGCTGTTATACAGCTACTAATACGACTGGAATTTTTATCTTTTTATATTCTGCTCTCAATTTGCATTAGAACCAGAACTCCCTTTTTCATTCTCTTAAGAGAATGGTGCTTAAAAATGTATTTGCGACCTTTTTACAGTTACTAAATTGGAAGACATCTGTTAGAGTTAATCTAGGTCATCTCTCTACTGCCCTTGAAGGATTTGGAGAACCTGAAACTTCAAAGAATCTAAAAAAATTTAATTACTCCTTTATTGTCCTTCTGCTTCATCTTTAATAAAGCTTGCAGTCTAAATCATTTCTCTCTTATAAATTTAGCTACAGTATCCAGACCTTGATTTATTGTACAATTTTCTATGTTTTAGTATTTCCTATAAGTGTTAGGTGATATAGGTGATACCTATATATTTTATATATGCAGAGAAAGGCAAAGAACTTACAGTCTGAAAAAAAAATATATATATATGTATAAATAATTCAATTAATGATAGGATTTAGATACCTATTAATAACGCTAGGACAGTATTTGAAATTATGGGCCTACGAACATTTTCAGAACTCATTTGCACCCTCTAGCTAACCAGGGAAACATTCAAAATCCATAGAAAACTGCATTTCTGGTACTGGCAGTGCACAGAGCTGCTCAGTTCTTGGCATAGTCTTTCTGACCTATAACTTTCTGACCTATACCTGCACTTGCAGGGGGATTCTCACATTGCTTATTTAATTCTAGCAATAGAGCTGATAGACCATTCAAAACAGTCAAAGCAGAGTCATAAAAAAAAAAAAAAAAAAAAAAAAAAAAAAGCAGGGAGATGAGGAATATAGCTACTCCCTCTTGTCTGAGGGCCTTTTGCCTAGGCTACCAAAGTACTAGTAAAGGTTCAAAATAGCTCCTCTGCCCATGTCACAAATGTTTTGCAGGTGAGTTTTAAAGTTTGAAAGATAGAAGCATTCTCTAAGGTTGAAATTATTCCATTCAGAAACAAACAAACAAAAAGACCAGGGGAACATGAAGACCCTTTTTAGATATAGCACACCCTAAGTACCACAAGACTTAGGTTTTCTGAATGTCCATTAGCTTATCTGTGATATACAAAGACAAAAACGTAAAATTCCTTACACTCCATGTCCATCTTTCTAACCTATCTTCTACAATTCTCACTTGATTATTTTCCCTATCTTCCTTTTGCTCGCAGTCTTTATTGTGTTTCTTTTTTTTTTTTTTTTAACAGTTCTATATTGTCTTTTTCAACATCTGTTTCTGATAGTCACTTTAATAAATTCAGTTTTTGCATCTCTTACGTAAAATATCCTCACCATTATAGTACAAAATTAACCCTTTACTAAATGGCTCACGGTTCCGTTTTATGTTATAAATTCTTCATCTACAAAGACAGGCCGAGAGAGTTGGGATTATTCAGCCTGGAGAAGAGAAAGCTCCAGGGAGAACTTACTAGCAGCCTTCCAAGACCTAAAGGAGGCCTACAGGAAAGCTGAGGAGGGACTCTTTGTCAAGGAGTGTACTGACAGGACAAGGGGAAACGGATTTAAACTAAAAGAAAGTAGATTTAGATTAGATATAAGGAAGAAATTCTTTACTCTGAAGATGGTGAGACAGCAGAACAGGTTGCCCAGAGAAGCTGTGGATGTCCCATCCCTGTGAGTGTTTAAGGCCAGGTTCGATGGGCTTTTGAACAGTCTGGTCTAGTGGGAGGTGTCCTTGCCCATGGCAGTGAGGTTGGAACTAGATGATCTTTAAGGTCCCTTCCAACCCAAGCCATTCCATGATTCTATGGAAAAGCTTAAACTACATGCTGCGGGATGTTCTGATTAACAAATTTTCATTGCTTTGAAAATACCTTGTTATAATTAAGGTCCCTTTATTATAAGGTCCCTTCCAACCCAAACCATCTGTGATTCTATGATTCAATGTGATGCGAGCTTGTCTCATAGTTCCTGGTAGCTCTTGTATCTGTACCGTCTCTTGATTGAATGTTGAGATAGTAATTTGTAGTGTATCATTAGAAAGGAACCTGTGAACTTAAGTGGGGATATAGAGTTATGATGTGAATAATATAAGGACCAGTACTAATTAAAAAGTTGTTACTCCTCAAGTAGAGTTACTGTCCTTTGAAATGGCTTGCAGTAATTTACTTTATGGGTGCCAAGCTTTTGTGTAAATATGAGGCACAAATGCTATGTGCTTTTTGGTTTTGTTTTTTGAAGGAAGGTTACCTCCTTCAGGAAATAGTTCACAACACCCAATGGTCAAAAGAGTCTTCTGGCAGACCCATTAAGGTTCTTGATCTCTGGGGAAGTTCAGAATTTGAGGTTTCCTTTTGTATACATGTAGGTCTGCAGTTTCCTACCCAACACATCCGTTTTCAGTATTTCCTTTTTAAAGTGCCTAAGCCTTAATTTTGGATTTGCTTCAGAGTACCAGGTGTCTAGAAAACATAACCTGCATGTTTTAACTATAAGGCATCTAAGGTGCTTTTTAATAATTAATAATAAAATAAGCATGCTGGCGTAATAATAATTATTATTACGTCAGCATGTTTAGCCTTTAAACTCAGTCTTGAAAACTTTTAGATAATTTTATGTATGTGTGCACATATTTGCATAACCAAGGCATTTTGATACACATGACGTGTAATAGAAAGTAATTTTCAGGTATTAAGGTATCAAATAAAAGTAATGTAAGCATTTATCTTGACTGCCTTTACAACAGGAAAGACCATGAGGGCATACATTTTCCTGAAGTCTGAGACTATTTATCATATAATTCTTGCATGCAATAAATAAATAAATAAATAAATAAATAAATAAATGAATAAATAAAAAGACACAAATACTAAAGTTGTACATTTAGGTTGGAAACAGTTTTCTGGCAAGTTAGGAAATCTGGAAAGCACCACAAAAAGAAACAAACTGTGCTGAGATCTCTTAGGGCTCTTCTGTTATTTATTTAAATCTGAATCAAATCCCATTGTAATTCTTCTGAGAGTAATCATTTTCAATGTGCAAATCAGATAATAATACATCAACCAATATGCCATACAGAGGCCCTTAAAATAGCAATGTGGATCCCATGAAAATGATTTTATTGAAGCCAGGACCCAATAAAAGAGCTAAGACCAGAGAAAACTCTGTATTTACTTCTAATTTGATGTAACTCTATGTCTTAAATTTCCCAGACTACAGAATTTCATGAAGTTATGAATCATTTATGGTTTCCTCTGGTTCAGGTCACCAACTGCTCATCAAAATACATAACTACATTCTTCTGTCACTTCCATGACATTTTTACTTACTAATACCCCTTTTTCAGATTATCACTTCAGGACAGATTCAATTTTATCTTATGATAAAACTTATCCAACTTAATGATAAACAAAGTGTGTAAGAATATTTTCAATAATACAAAGGTCATTGTAGATATATATATATATATATATATTTTTTTTTTTTCAGGAATGCTGAACACAAAAGTGAGGTAGAATTCTTATAACAGATGTGTTCTTGGCTCCAGCTAACTAGTCACAAAGGAGAAATATATTTTCATTTTAAATGCAGGAGATTAGGTTGTTTCTGCTTAAGGTACATTTAGGATTTAAGAATATGCAGGATTCTCTTAAGCTGTATTTTGCCTCAGCACTTGTTTTCTGCTGTTTTCTCAACAGAAGACTACAGTGAAAATTAATGCATTCTACAAAGTAATAGTATGAGACATAAAATCAGTAGAATTTTTAATTAGTTTGTCTGTCCAAGGTTGCTCAGTCCATGTTGCTCAGACATGCGACTTCAGTCCTCTGCTATACTGCAGACCCCTCAGACACATTGGGGGGGAAAAAAAAAAAAAAAAAGTATAAATTTGAACCTTAATCAGAAAAAGACAGTTTCCATGATGCGAGGGGGATCCTGATATTTCATAAAACTGATGTGACATGCTGCCTAATTTATTGTTTGTGTGCATAGGGAATTTTACTGTGACAAAAAATAATATGACTAGCTCCTCCTAACATTTTTACTAAGCACTCAGACATTGTGAAGATTTAGGAGTCTTTAGGAGTCTTAGGACTCTTTTGTTAGTTTTACACCAACACTATACCATGAGATAAACTGTTCAATCCTCAGCTGCAGTAAATCAGCTACTGGACAGTGAGTTTCATTAACTGTTGAGTCAAACCCCAAAAGATGTGTGAGGTTCCTCTTTGTGGACCTAAGGGCTCTTAACGGTGACAGTAGTAAGTCATTTGAGCAGCTCATCCAGTAGCTGCCATGGGTTCAGTATTCCCTCAGTCTTCAAGACTTCATTTCCCTTTCATAATTGTGGGTACCAGCTGGAGGAAGGAGGCCCTGAATACTCTGCAAGTATTCGTATTTCATGTACTGTGAATATGGCTTTACTTACATTCAACTGCAATATATTCTAGCATACAAGTTAGTATTTCATAATATACTTGGGGAATGTAGAAATTTCCTAAGAATTATATGAATTACTCTTTGTAGTCCAGCAACACTTTGAAAGTTGCCTATAAGTTTCTTTGAGGCTAAGGAAACAGAATGCATTTGTGAATTACTGTAATAATTAATCTTCTCTGGTATTTGATATACATTTAAATAGCCAAAAATTAAAAGTTCAGTAGTCTAGCTAAAGGATTGAACTCTAAGAACCAACATTCATTCAGATAGATTACTGCATGTGGTGATTAATATTTGACAAGGCACAGAAGAGTCATATAAAGGACAAAGTAGAAGCCCATTACAAGTGCTGCAAGTCATTTTTCAATTGCTTCGTATTATGCTCATAGTCAAATCTTCAAATTTATTTGCATTATTCCAGATAATATATAGTGTCTGTCTTGATTTTAATAATATCAGAAAGAACAAGAAGAGTAATTACTATCACTGATTCTGAAAGATGATACCTACAAATAAGGTAACTGCACTTTTACTCTCAAATTGCAACCAAAATACTTATGTCAAGTATGTCAATTATCGTATTTAAAAAACTGCAAAACTATTCTCTGCAGGGTTCAGGTTGGCAATCATGGAATTTAAAAATCCTTTACCTTCCTCTAAAAATATTTTTGACTTGACATAAATAAAATAAATACCCATGATGTATAATCAATACCCTTGATATTGTCTGACAAAAAAAAAAGTAATATGAATTGAATTAAAAAATACGGAATGTAGAGAATGACAATACTAATAGGGAAACCAATTTTTTTTTTTTATTTGCTTTTCCAATTGATTATGTTGACTTTTATTACTGTCCTGTAAGTAGTATAAGTAGAATATGCTTAAATTCAAAATGTCATCCACCAACCTCTCCTTGTGTCTTCCTAGCTGTATCTAAGCTCTGGATTACTTTTTGTTATAATAATTACGAAGGCCTTTGGGACATATGATTAAAAGAGAGTGTTGCATCCAGTTCTTGGCTACTATAGGCCATTGCATAATCCTGTTAGTAAACGCATCCAAGTTCATCCGAAAGTTCCATGTATCTTGGTGAAAGGCTGTTCAAGAATCTTGCTCCTTTAATAGTTAGAATTGCTGTTCTAATTTCTAGCCATAAGTTAGCTATGGTTATTTTGTACTAATTTATTCTCTTTTTTGCTATTATTCCTTTACCCTTGATATATCCACAGAGATTAACAGTGTCATTTCTCAGACAAATTCTCCTCCATTCTGTTATTATCTGTTCTTCAAGGTGAGCCATTTTGCAAAATCACAGCAACTCATTTGAAAGGCACAAACTGTGTTTTGTTTTAACAGTGGCACAGGTTCCTACAATGCCTACAATGTCAATCTTGACTTTTTTATTTTTATTTTTATTTTTATTTTTATTTTTATTTTTATTTTTATTTTTATTTTTATTTTTATTTTTATTTTCTTATGTCAATCAATGTAAATTGGGTAGGGAGTTAAACTTTACCATCACAACATCAAAGTTACAGTTCTACAGGGATAACTCAGGAGCAGGTACATGGAAAAGTGATTTAAGCTAAAGCTAATGAAGTTTAGGTTCAGGTTCTTTTGAAAATTTAATCTCAATTGTGTATCCATACATGTACGTGCATCCCATAGTCTTGATTAGAGCAGTATTACAGAGCATGATAGCAATTTAAATGGAATTGTGATGGCTGAAAACCCTACTGGACAATATACTTCTTGTACAGAATCTTCCTGTGGAGATGATTCTCATTCTTTGACTACTTTTCTCTAGAACACCTGGGTGCTCTTGTAGGATCAGCTTGTTGCTCTTGAAGTCTTAGAGTGATCTGAAAGACTTTATTTACTTCTATGTCACAAGAATATGTGTTTTCTGACAGTATTTTTCTGCTCGTGCTTTATGCAATGGTGCTTACAGGAGAAAAGTGATTTTGTATACTCTGTTATACAGAAAACAGCACTGGTGAAAGCTCTGGGGAAAAAAAAAATAAAGTGTTTACAAGTTCATAAAATGGACTTCTGGTGCACATATTGTGGAGGACGGAAATGATGGATAGGGAGTTCCCAAAGTTTCCTTCCCCTTCCCCTTCCCCTTCCCCTTCTCCTTCCCCTTCCCCTTCCCCTTCCCCTTCCCCTTCCCCTTCCCCTTCCCCTTCCCCTTCTCCTTCCCCTTCCCCTTTCCCTTCCCCTTCCCCTTCCCCTTCCCCTTCCCCTTCCCCTTCCCCTTCCCCTTCCCCTTCCCCTTCCCCTTCCCCTTCCCCTTCCCCTTCCCCTTCCCCTTCCCCTTCCCCTTCCCCTTCCCCTTCCCCTTCCCCTTCCCCTTCCCCTTCCCCTTCCCTTTCCCTTTCCCCTCATACAACAATTTCTCAGCCTGTACCATAGATTAAATCTTTCTACATTAGGCAAAATTTTCAAAATGTAGTATCTTGAGCACCAGAGGTGAAAACAGTGGTCCATCTAGCCAGTATCCTCGTGGTTTTGGAAAGCAGTCTGCATTCTCCTGAGTTAAGTATGCTTACCAAATAAGAGGAAAATATCCAGTCATTGACAGTTGCAAGTAGAACTGGTAAAACAAAGGAAAAACTAGAAATTCATGATCAGACTGATAATTTAGTTTATTTTCATCTCTAACTGGACAGCTATTTCAAGGACATTTCATGTCTCTTTTCTGTCAATTGCTGACAACGACAGAAAAATAACAATTGTGTTACATTCATAATTAGGCAAAATTGGAACTAAAATAATCTTTCAATTAGACCTCCAAAACCTGCTTTTCTTGAAAAAATGTGTTGAACTTCAGTATATCTAATCTCGTTGCCTTTAGTCAACTTGAAATGTGTACATTGGGACCTCGCTTTCTGAGTTAATGAGTATCTGCATCTATTTTTACATAATTTGTGTATTTATTTCAACAAAAGTCTTTCTGATTGATATGTAGAGACTATAAGGAACTGTATACAGTTCATATACCCAATGCATTTCATTATAAGCATATAGCTCTTTGAGGTCTCCTCAAAGTTCAGATACTACATTTGAATATTTAATTTTTTTGTAATTTTTATCTATAAATGTTGTTATTCTGCATCACATTCAGCTAACACTTCGACTCTAAATGTTGAATAGTCACAACTTTCTATAATTGCTATAGTATTTTCAGGAATTTAAACAAAATACAGATAAAAAACCTTTCAGCAATCAATTTTTCTCATGTTTAGTTCTCATGACAAAGCTGCTTTTAGTTGGCTGTTTTGGGAAATGTTGTATGTTTCTCCTTATGATCTTATGATTTTGCATGCTTTTCCAGGAATTATCCAATGTTTCTTAAGATCTAGTTTCTGCAACTGAAGCTTTTGTCCGTTTGCAGGACATGCATATCCTTAGAAGGTAATGCGATCATTCAAAAACTGACAATTGTTTTTCTCAAGTTTAAACCATTACTCCTTAAAAAGCTTTAGAATGCTTTCCACTCCTGCCAGATGTTCTTCCTATGTTTTATGGAAATAAATGAAGTCATCTAAATACATGAGTATATCTTAAAATTCTCAAAATGTGGCTTAGATCATTTAGTTCTTTTTGAAAATTCGCTCATGAACTCACCATCTGAAAGGCATTCTGGAGAACTGAAATAATTGGAAAGGGTATCATTTTTTTTTTCCTTGACCTTCACCTATTATTTCATTTTCTTTTCATGTTACTTATTTTTTGTTTGTTTCTTAGTCAAAACCTGTGCATATTTTTTTCTCTTCACATGGTATACATGAAGTTTAGCATGCAAGAAGGTCAGAGGTTGGACTCGATAATCTTGAGGTCTCTTCCAACCTAGAGAATTCTGTGATTCTGTGAAGAAAGTCAGTAACTATCCTGAGCTATCTGTGCATTCTGTTTTGTTAGGTCATTACATAAAACTGCTTTTTTTTTTTAAAAAAAAAAAAAAAAAAGGAAAAAAACAAGGTATTTTCAAAGCAATGAAAATTTGTTAATCAGAACATCCCGCAGCATGTAGTTTAAGCTTTTCCATAGAATCATGGAATGGCTTGGGTTGGAAGGGACCTTAAAGATCATCTAGTTCCAACCTCACTGCCATGGACAAGGACACCTCCCACTAGACCAGACTGTTCAAAAGCCCATCGAACCTGGCCTTAAACACTCACAGGGATGGGACATCCACAGCTTCTCTGGGCAACCTGTTCTGCTGTCTCACCATCTTCAGAGTAAAGAATTTCTTCCTTATATCTAATCTAAATCTACTTTCTTTTAGTTTAAATCCGTTTCCCCTTGTCCTGTCAGTACACTCCTTGACAAAGAGTCCCTCCTCAGCTTTCCTGTAGGCCTCCTTTAGGTCTTGGAAGGCTGCTAGTAAGTTCTCCCTGGAGCTTTCTCTTCTCCAGGCTGAATAATCCCAACTCTCTCGGCCTGTCTTTGTAGGATAGGTGTTCCAGCTCTTTAATCATCCTTGTGGCCCTCCTCTGGACTTGTTCTTATACTTCCATGTCCTTGTTGTGCTGGGGGCCCCAAAGCTGAATACAGCCCTACAGGTGGGGTCTCACAAAAGCAGAGTAGAAGGGGAGAATCCCCTCCCTCGACCTGCTGGTCACACTTGTTTTGATGCAGCCCAGGATACATTTCTGTGTTGCAAGTACACATTGATAGCTCATGTCAAGCCATCAACCAACAGTTCCAGATCCTTCTCACCAGTGTTGCTTTCACTTAATTCTCTGCCCAGCCTGTATTTGTGTTTGGGATTGCCCTGGCCTACATGCAGCAGCAAGCCTGCTAGACCTCATGAAGCAGGTGGACAATGCTCTCAGACATAGGGTCTGATTTTTGGGTGGTCCTCTGTGGAGGCAGAAGTTGGACTAGAAGGGACCTTGTGGGTCCCTTCCAACTTGGGAAATTCTTTGATTCTGTGATTCTATGGGAATACTGTGAATATCCTATAATCAAATATCTTTAGTTATCATCTTCACTATGAAACAGCTACTAATTATTGCTGTGTGAATTCTTTGTTTTGTTGACCAAAGTGCTAATAAGAGTTTTGCTTAAAACAATACTATGAAGGGTTGTCCTAGGAGCTTACTTAAAAAATTTGTCTGTTAGTCACTAAATTTGTCTGTTAGTAACTACTATTCAAGTATTTTTTCAACTAGTATTAAATCCATCATCATTCATCTGACAGCGAATCCCAAACAAGTCTTTGTGAGCTATGCCAGGTCTACTGATTCACCCATATACAGTAGGCCCGTTAATATATACAGAATGCAAAGTATACACATTATACACAGCTGTTGATTGGTGTCCATGACATCAATTTCTGGTCACCTTATTATTACTAATGTATTAATGAAGTGACTGTTCATGAACTTTGTCCTTTATTTTTGTACATTCTGGATTTGGGATGACTTTATTTATTTTTGGTGTATATAATATGTCAAAATAATTAAATAATTATTATATAATTATTCATATTAATAATATGAAATAATATAATTATTTTCACTTACATGAAAATAACAGCATATTCTTTGAATTTTTTAAAATATCGTTAGTTTCCATTAGTTTCCTACTACTATTCTGGAGGTTGTGTTAGCAGATTCGTAGTTCCAGAGGATGAATTTCTCCAATTCTTATCTATAGAGAAAGAACTAAGTTGTCTAGATATTCTACAGTCCATTTTTTCCTCAGTAAGTCACCTGTTTGTAACTTACTTTGGAATTTAGTCTTTTATTATTATTTTTTTTAAGAATCTTTCAGTTCCCATTCTGTTCGTTTATGCTCATCCTTAGATACATATGTTTATTAACTTTTTAAATTTTCAGATAATTAAAAGGGTTACTGGTGCTGTTTCCTATACATTTACATTTGTAACTGAGAATTTGAACATCGTAAGAATCACAGAATCATTAAGGTTGGAAAAGGCCGCCAAGATCATTTCGTCCAACCATCATCCTGCTACCAAAGTCACCCAATAAACCATGTCCAAGTGCCAGGTGCAACCTTTCCTTAAATATCCCTAGGGATAGTGACTGCACCACCTTCCTGGGCAACCAATTCCAATGCCTGACTGCTCTTTCTGAGAAGAAATATCTCCTCATTTCCAACCTAAACCTCGCCTGGTGCAACTTGAGGCCATTCCCTCTAGTCCTATCACTAGTTATCTGTGAGAAGAGGCCAACCCCCAGCTCCCCACCAAATATAGTAGCACTAGTAATCCTTTTATTTATCTGAAAATTGAAGAACTTAAGAAATGTGCTTTTACTACTGTCTGCTTTAGAAATTTGGGGAAAATTATAAACCAGCAAAATTTCTAAGTTCTAAAGTTCTATATTGAACTAATTGGCATCTGGCCTGTTTCAAACAATCCTTCCTTAAGCTTCTTATGCTTTGTTTCTATGAAACACTACGCTATCTGATTACTCCTGTAATTGTAAATTTGACCACAGACAAGAATTAATAGTCAGAAGAGTGCAATTTTAGAGCAAAGCTTGTTGCCTTATAAGTAAATTGAAGCAGCATAAATACAAAAATAGAAAGTGGTTATATATTGACTGCTTTTCTTTTTTTTTTTTTTCTTTTTTTTTTCTTTTTCTTTTTTTTTTTTTTTTTCTTGCAAACAGACTGATACAGGTACCTTCATCTGTGTTTAAAACAGAGCTGACAATTATTCATTATTCACTGTGGCAAGGTTAATTTTCTTCCTAGTAGCTGGTATGGTGCTGTGTTTTGTATTTAGGATGAGAATAATGATGACGATGAAACTGATGTTTTACTGGTTGCAGAGCAGTGCTTACTTAGTCAAGGACTTTTCAGCTCCTCATATGGACCTGTCAGCAAGCAATGAGGGGACAGGTGACCCAAACTGGCCAAAGGAATATCCCATACCACCTGGCAGCATGCTCAGCAATAAAACTGGGGGGTAGGCCAGGAGGGGTGCTGCTGCTCACAGACAGCATGGGTATCAGTCAGCTGATGGTCTTACACACCATTGCATTGTGCGTCACTTGTTTTGTATATTCATTTATCATGATAACAGTAATTATTTTCCTTTTGTTTTCTGATGTATTAAACTGTCTTTATCTCAAACATGAGTTTTATGTTTTTAGTTTTTTTTTTTTTTCCCCTGATTCCCCTTCATCACGCTGTGGGTGGTGGTGGAGTGAGTGAATGGCTATGTACATACAATATACATGATCTTATTACAGATTGGGTTTGAACTGTTTTTAAACAGTGACTCTTAAAAATGTGTTGTAGGAAGCAAGTTGACTAGTTTTATTGCTTCTAAACTGAAGCACTATTAAAATATGTGAAGGGCACTAATAATTTTCAGACGCTGTTACTGTTAAACTGTTTGTACTCAGAAATGTGGTGACTTCCAAATGGAATAATTCAGGGCACTTCAGTCTGCATGTCAGTAGTATTGAAAATATACAGCCTTACATTTAGAAAAAAGAGGAACATGTTCTTTAAGTACACCTTTATTAATTTTGGCATAACAAAATATTGTGTAGTTCAAAAATTTATTTACTTACACACAACCTATTATTGAAAACATTGAAAAAATATTCACTGCTGTTAAATGTGTTATGATATCGATGGTAATGGAAAGCAATAATACGTTTTTTTTCTTTTTTATTTTCTCTCAGGTCTTTCATTTTCTTCAGAGGAATTTCACTCCGTGTACCAAAAACATGCTTATTTTTTTCTGTTTCCTTTAAAAATTATTTTCAAATAAATTTTTAATGAAATAATTCCTGTTGCATAAATATGCAACCTTATTGAAACCATACTGAACTGCTATGCTTTTAATGGTATTGTGCTTGGTAAATGTTAGAGGGATGTTAGTTAGACAGGGAAAGGGTAATGGTGTAATGGTGAAAGAAATCTATTAATACAGTTAAATCCCTACTTTATGTGCATGGATATGTGGGTTCAGGATAAGTGAATATCAGTGAATTCAATAGTGCCAATATGCATGCACACACATACACAAAAAAAGTAATAATTGCTTCTAAAATTCTTAAATTCTTCTTGCTTCATAGTAAGCATCTGGCATGCCTCTGAATGAAGGTCCATCCAGTCATCAGTGGGTTTATGACCTAAATTATGACTTGGTAGGTTGTTTCTGAAATTTGACACCATCGTGTCCTTTTAACAAAAGCAAAAATAAAATTTTCTTTCTCTTTACCAGACCATTATGTTTTCTATCACGTCAAATGTGATTTCTCAGGCTCAGATGAGTATTTTTGGAAAAAAATTAGTCTCTCACATGCTGCTCTGTCAGCAGTGTAACTCTACATATGCAGGGAGATGCACATTCCAGGAGATGTCATGAACAATTCATACCTTGATTTTTCTTTATTCTTGCTTTAACAAATAACAAATTCCTTGCATATGTATTTTTTATTTTATTTTTATTTTTTTTTAGAAAACATGCTACTCTTATGACTCAGACATCACCAGTGCTATGCAAACTTTCTGAATATAGTTTTCTCACTCTTTTGTTTCTAAAGATAGCAACAAATTAAACCCACTAGAAAACTTGAGGAGTAGATATCTGTTTGAATAAAGTCTTTTAATTTTGTAAAAGAGTCTTGTACACAGGAGACACTGTTTCTGCTTTGGTGGTAGTAACCTTCAGGAGAGAGACCAACATACAGCTTGGGACATTCATTCCACAAATCACATTCCCAGAAAGATCCATGTCTATGCTTAAAGGATTTCAGAATATGTTCAGACTGCTTCAGGTGATCAAGTTACTTCTGTTTATCAAATTATCTGCTGTGAAATGAGCCAAGGCAATTAACGTATGTGTACCTTCCTTTCTCTAAACTTTCATGACTCTCCACAAGTGAAATGAAATACTTTTTTTTTTTTTTTTTTAAGAAGGTATAAGCACATTAAACTGTTTCAAGGTTACATATCATGATTAAACTAATCAATTGACAAATAGTAACTTGTTAAATTACAATAAATGTAGTGATTGCAATCATGTGAACATACATTTAAAGTAATAAATAGGAGCTAACATTACGAAGTTAGACAGAAACCAAACTAGCAAAGACAGTTTTTAAATGGTAAGGGAGAACTGAAAACATAATCATATGACATTAGCTTAGCAAATTGCTATGTCAGTTTAGCTGGGGCAATTGCCTGTAAATGCAAGGGCAAGTTAATCAGCAATGATGGAGTGCTATGTTGGGTTTCATTGCCAGTAATTTAATCTATAAATGCAGATATAGACAATAGCTGTGCTCAGCAGTCTTTAGGTGCCGTGTTTGTTTAAGGCAATTTGATTTTAGTTGAATGATTTGTGATTTCATTTGCCATATACTTATACAAACAATAAAAATAAGTTGTGTTTCATAGTTGTGATGTCACCAGAGTTATTTTGGCTATGCCAAACTCAGTTGTGCTTACCACTTCCCAGGTCTGGATATTGCAGTGCTACAGCCTTTGTTAGGATGAAGACTTTGACAGCAGCAAACTTCTTACAGTGTGTCATCTTATATATGCAAAGGACCTTTTGGATGTTCTCTGAATATCAGTTTGCATGTATTACAACAGGGAATGTATGAAAGATGCTCCCACTGAAAAACATGCTGCATCACATTACAAAAGGTAAGTTTAGATTACTTGGCTAAGTTGTTTCATGAAAGATAATAAATTTTATTTTAACACTTACAAGAAACTTATGACTTTACTCACAGTTAGACAACTGGTGTTCTTTGAGATGATTTAGCATATGGGGTCCAACCACCACTCTAGAAGGGCACTGGTCTCTTTGTGTGTCCTATTGTATCTGCAAGATCTGTACAGAAATCCTGAATATCTACAGGTTTTTAAGTGACACTGAGTGTATTATTTGTGAGCAGTTAAGCTCATAATATTATTTCCTATCTTAAATTAGACAGGTTAAGACAATATTTTCTTCTTAAACACACTGAAAAGAGCTCGGGCTCTGACTGTAGATACATGACTGTATGTACGATACATGTATGTATGTATTTTGGGATGTCTAACTCCCAGAGTGGTCAAAATGAAACTCTAAGAAGCCAGTGCCATCTGGAGAAATATTCTGCTCTCCCGTGCAAAGACACCTATATTTTCTAAAATGAGTGTCTGATATTCTGTATTAGCTAGATCTCTATGAAGATGATAAAGACATAGATTACTAGATGATTAACTTAGATAACTAATTTATCCCTTCAGTATTTCTTGTAATGTTATTTATATTACCTTAGATTTGTATGCATAAAAAAAGATGCAAAAACAATTAGACATAATTGTGGGTTTAATTTCTTTTTTTTTTTTTTTTTCATTTAAATTAATACTCATTACACTACAACCTGTTTTACTATGGTAATTAATGAATGAATACTTCAGGGGTCTTTATTCAACATGAGTTTTAAATGCAACGTGATATTGTTATTATTAGAAGAATGTAATACATTGGCTAAATGTGGTATGTTTTGAGTTCTACCATTTCCCCCAGTACTTCCTAAAGCATCCCCTTTACTGCTAGAGTTGTTCTGAATGTAAGAGAACCTTCTGAGGTTGATCTTTAGTTGATCTGTAAAGAGAAGTTAATCTCAGTTTTAAGAGGTACCCCCAGAACCCTTATTACACTTATTACCCAGACAGAAAAACAAATCTCTGGCATATTGTATAATAAATGTGAATAAAAGTAATACTGTGGAATATGTAGTTTGATATCTTTTACTTTAATAAAAACAAAAAAAAAGTTTAAATCTATATTATTATTATTATTTACTTTGGTTTGAGACTATGCAAAAAAGATATCCACAAATAAGTGTATAAAAAAATAGAATTTATTTTCATGAATATTGTTTATATGCAGCTTGAGAATTTTGAAACATTTATATCTGCTAATGGATAGGCAAAAAAAATGGTAATATTACATATCCTCCTAGTAGAGAAAGATTGAAAGTTTAAAGCCTTCATATAGTGAAAGTTTCATGTTCTGAATCGTAATATTCTGAATAAATTCCTCTACCTAAAATAGCAGCAAATCAAAAACGCCCTTGAAGTTTTGCCTGTTAGCCTAAATATATATGTTAAACTATTTAGGAACTTCTACATAATAGGAGGCCAAGGGAACCCCCTAGTGCATAAAGTAAGAATTAAACATGGAATTTACCTGAAGCTGTATCCATCAAACGTGTATATTATAGTAATCAAACTAGGTTTTATAATATAAAGTAAATCACACGTGTATGTTTTTTACTTTAAAAATATTTTGGTTTTGACACAAGCTCAAAGCATCAAAATTAGAGAGATTAATGGTGATTAATTTGATTTGTCCTTGTGGACAACTATATATATATAGTTATATAAATACATGTTATTTATATATATGTATGTTTGTATGTGTTTTGCTCTTTATCAGAAATTTTCACCAGGCTTAGTTAACATTAAAATAAACATTACTTATTAGATCCAGCATGAACTCCAAAGTCATAAAAATTATGTAGAACATGATATTTTTTGTCTCTTCATATTTCTCATTATTGTCGATTTTACAAATTTTGAAAGACCACAAGCTCTGGTGTGAGTCCTTATGTTCATTCCTACATCTGTTTCCTTCATTCCTCATGCTCTTTCTCCCTTTTAGTAACACTCTTTTTGCTTTTCTGTTTTTAAAGAAAAAAAAATATTTTTCTGATAAAAATTCTGCTATAGAAAAACTGACGATGTACCAAAAACTTATATCTGGAATTATTATCAAACAATATTATCCCTTCACAAATGAGTGAAGATTTCTAATTCAATAGCTGATGCATACAGCATGGACCGCTGTCAAAGATAGTACCAGACTCCAGCACTGAAGAATCATTCACCTTTAATAAATATTCTAGATTAATCTGAGTTATATTTTTACCACAGTTTTATACAGGGACTTTCTTTACTGACTTCACTAAAATGATCCCTCATCCCAACAGTCTTTGAGATCTAAATTAGCTTCTGTGTTTCTGTCTGTATTAGATCCATGACAAAAAATAAATCCAACCCAATCCAGTTTGCTTTCTGTCCTGGTTTCAGCTAGGATAGAGTTAATTTTCCTCCTAGTAGCTGGTATGGTGCTGTGTTTTGGATTTAGGATGAGAATAATGTAGATATCATGCTGATGTTTTAATTGTTACAGAGATAGTGCATACACGGAGCCAAGGACTTTTCACACCTCCCAGCCAGCAAGCAGGCTTGGTGTACACAAGAAGCTAGGAGGGAACAGAACCAGAAGAGTTGACCCAAACTGGCCAAAGGGATGCCTCATACCATGTAATGTCATGATGAGCAGTTATATGAGGTGGCTGGCTGGAGAAACACTGCTCAGGGACAGGCTGGGCATTGGTCAGCAGGTGGTGAGCAATTGCATTGTACATTGCTTGCTTTGTACATATTATTATTACTATTATTATCTTTTATATATATATTTTTTATTATATCTTTCTGTTCTTTCCTATTAAATTGCCTTTATCTCAGCCCACAAGCTTGTACTTTTTTTCATCCCACTTCTCTCCCTCATCCTACTGGGGGGACTTGGGGGGTGGGGGCAATGAGTGAATGTCTGTGTGGTGTTTAGCTGCGTGCTGGGTTAAACCACACTTTCCAAGGGTGCATCTGCATTCTGTTTGCTTTCCAGGTTGCTAATAGGATGTTTCAAAGGCTTTGGTGGTATAGCCCAGTTCATAACCTATCTCATTGTGTTGATTTTTAGATCTTTTATGCACTCACATTTTTATTATCACTGATCTCAAATTCAGAATCTGATACTTGGACAATTTTGCCACTTGTAAAGATGACCTTAAGTGAACTGGAAGCTGTAACATGACTCAGTGTATATCCTAATTAAAATCTTAAAGGAAACACATTTATTGAGAGATTTTTTTTATTGTTTTTGAATATGTATCAGCTTTTCTTATATGGTTTTGTCTTTAGCATCCTGATATACACTATAATGGTTTTTCATGTATGAGTCTTTTTGAGTCTTTTTATTTTTTATGTTTTTTTTTTTTTTTTTTTTTTTAATGTATGAGTCTTTTTTTTTTTTTTCAGAACCCTCTATTTTTATTTCACTTCCACTTCCCTCACAGTTCTGCTAATTAACCTTTTCTCTCCTCAATTTTTTCAAAGCTTAGGAAGACTGACAGTAAATATTTTTGCTGCCACATTTTAGTGCTGGGCCAGCTAAGAATACTGCATACTTCTCTCAATGTATTAATTTCACCCTTCAGCTGCACCCTGTCAAGGGACATGCTGAGCAGGAGCTGAAATAAATAATTATACTCAGTCACCAGTTTGGGAAAGAGAACTAGGGGGAAGTTTTAGAAATAGGTCTCCTGCCCACTCAGCAGAGAAAAGAACATTGTAAAGCAGCAAGTAGAGGTGAAACAGAAAGAAAAAAAACACTGAGGGCAGACAGCCAAGACAACCCAGTGATGAAGGAGGCCAACCAGAGAGCTGGAGAACTTAGAGTAAAGCCTGAGCATCCAGCCAGAAACCATGAGTTAACCAGTTCTTGTGGGAAAGCCTGACTGTGGGATTGTAGCACTCATCAGGAGCCCAACAAAAAAGGAAAGACAGACAGGTGTAGAACACTGAACCTCATAAGTCATTCCGTAACCACAGTCCAAAGAAAATGAAAACCTCATTAGTACTGGAAAGTTTGACTTTTGCTGTGCTCACTTGACCAAATTAAATACTCATACCAAAAAAATATCAAGCTGTACTGGTCAAATGCATTGCATAACCTCATTCTGTGTCAGGTCTCAATTGGTGTAAACTTTGAAAACTCCATTAACTCCAGAGAAATTTTGTTTACACAAGCCAGCTGAAATTCTAGCTCTCAAAATGCAAAATTAATTTGTTTTATTACTTTTAAGCTGCATGTTCATGGAGTAGCAATAGAAAAAAAAAAAAAAAAAGATTGCATAAGAACTAAATAATGTAACCACATAATGAGGAAACATATTTCTAGCATGTATGAACAATCACTTATAGAGTATTTTGTTAATAGGCGTTATGTTTGTTAATGGGCATATTATTACTAAAGATGATTATTAAGGGTGCAAATTAATGGCTATTTCATAGCAACAGATTTGCCCCTGGTGAAACACAACTTTCAAGTTTTTATCTCCTGTTGGCATGTATTTTAAATGTAATTCAATGTTTAAAAACAAAACAAACAAACAAACAAAAAAAAAAACACAGTGGTATTATGGTATTAATATCACATGAATTCAGGGACTCAGTTCATTTGTTTGGTCATAGGTATTCAAAACCACTTAGGATTTTAGGACTTAGCCTACCTTCAAACCACCACTTCAGAAGGCCTGGGTTTCCTATGGTCCCTATGTTATATCTCCCATCCTTACACAAATGTTTCTAACTGCAACTTCTTAGATTGCCGTAGATGTCTGTGTTTAATTTATTCAATCAAGCCCTAGATGCCTACATCTGAGCTAGTGATCTTCCAATCTTTTCACAGACAGTAAACAGAAATGTGTGCCTTCACACCACAATAACAATGATGAAATGTGTATGTCCTTTGATGACTACATCAAAGAAATGCTAGACCATTCTCCACTGACTGTAAGGGTAGCCAAAGGTAATCACTTTAAATTACATACCTACGTGTTATGTAGATGTTGCCAACACCATAATGCTGGTACTAGAAGAACACAAAACCAGGTTCTCTTCTCCTGTATCTTCCCCATTCTCTTGTTTTTCACTCTAAGGATTATGTTACCCATGTAACCACTAGTACCAAACCCGCTGCCACAGGCTTGCCTGGTATAAGATAAACTATCATTTGCTCCTTCAGCTGTGGAATGACTGATCCTGTGATACACATATTTTCTTCGCTTATATGGTGCTAAGAAATCATTAGACACTGCAGCTATTTAGTTCCATATAGGATATGGCCTTTCAGGAAAAGTATTTGCTTCATTTCTCCTTGCAGCTGGACAGCATAGTGATTGTAGTAACATTCTTTTGCAGATAAATGAAACAATCTTTTCATAACGGGTCTTATTCACCTCATTGTTTAGTGAATTAGCTTTCTGAGGGACAAACTGAGGGTCACAATAACTTGAGCTGTTTGCCAGAGAATACATCTGCTAGCTTTCTTAATAATGCCTTTAATTGAACATCTGCAACACTCCTGGGTCTACTGACTGATTGTGTCTTCCATCCTCTCAACACACAGAAAATAAAGAAAAAAACACACCAATAATATTCACCTTGGAAACATCATATTCATTTCCTCCAGAAGAAAATGAAGGATGGAGCTGACGCAAACATTTTAGTTAGCTAAAGCTGATTGATTATTCTTTCCAATAACTTTTTGTGCACAAGACAATTAAAACAGTGAGAGACTGATGATATTTTAAATGGTGGTAGAAACATATGTGCACATGCACACACTTAAATGTACCCCATTGAATTCAATGTATAATAGCTAGCTGTTGGAGAGCTGTGGAAGGGAGTAAGCATACGGACTGATGAATATCCTTTCATAATAGTAAAGCTTGAAGCTTTTTCCACCTCTGCCTCTTAAAAATAAACTTAATTCAATTACATATAAAATGAAGTATGTTAAAAATGACAACAAAAAGAATCATCAAACATTTGTGCAAATTAGTGTATGACCTACACTCATAAAAAGTAAAGAATATAAAGTTGTCTTCTACACTTCTACTCATATGGAGATGAGGTCATATCAGAAAATAGGACTATTTTAATTATTTGAATAAAATTATGGTTTTCTACTTTTGCTTAGTATATTTAATAACATTGGTTGCAATTTTCAATGCGTTTTTACCAGTAAATGAAATTGTTTCTCATAAAAAGTATTCAAAAAGACTCCAAATACTGAGACTATGTGGAGAGTTAAGATACCCAAGTGCATGTACTCTCTGTGCACTACTACACCATACATATAAAATTCAAAGACCTGAACTCCTAAAGGAGCTTGGCATTTCTCTTATAAAAATTAAACATGATTTGGCTATAAATTAGGTTAAATATACATTATAAATGTAATGTTTTATGATAGAAAAAAATATAACAATATATATATCTTTATCTACCCATTTTGCTGCTGAAAAGTAATAAAAAGAAGAAATGAGAAAAACAGTCACTAGTTAAGACCAGGGACAATGTTTGTGTGTGAAGGGAGGAACTGCTCTGCAGAAAGAGTTTAAATGCCTCAGTTCCATAGACAAATAATATTCAAAACTTAAATAAGTTTAAATAATGTTTAAAATCAAGAGTTAACAAAGAGAATTGTTAACAATAAGAAAAAAAGACAGATGTAATTATTATTATATTAAGATAATGACATTATTATGACATAATTTGCTGTTGTCCTGGCTTTGGCTGAGACAGAGTTAATTTTCTTCATGGTGCCTGTTATGTTTCCATGTTTTGGATTTAGGAGAAAAAATAATGCTGATAACACAACAATGTTTTGGTTGTTGCTGAGCACTACTTATACTGAGCCAAGGACTTCTCAGCTACTCATGCTGCCCTACCAATGAAGAGGCTGGGAATGCCCTGGGAGAGGATAGAACCAGAACAGGTGACCCAAACTGGACAAAGGGATGTCCTGTGCCATGTGATGTCATTCTGAGTAATAAAAACTGGGATGAGTTGGCCAGGGAAGCATAGCAACTGCTCAGAGGCTGATGGGCCATTGGTCTGTAGGTGGTGAGCAATTACAGTGTGCATCATTTGTTTTGTGTATTATTATTGTTTATTATTATTATTACCCTTTATTTTCTGTCCTATTAAGGTGTCTACACCTCAGCCCATGAGTTTTATTTTTATTTATTTTTTATTTTTTTTCTGATTATCTCCCCCATTCTACTGTATGGTAATGAGCGAGCAGCTGTGTGATACTTTGCTGCCTGCTAGGGTTAAATCACAATAATTGTTAATAAAATAAGGATCCTCAAGATCATGAAACTATTTCAGAAATACTACTATTTAACCTAAATAAATGTTTAGGAAAATTATCTAAATTGCCATGGACTGACATTTATTCAGAAAAAAAAAAAAAATCATCTGATATTGTATTTTATTGCCAACTTGATGAGCCAAAATAAAAATGTTAAGTTTCTCCACAAAACTGGAAGGGACAACAGCTCTGTGATCACAGTATTTGTGACAACAGATAGTTGTTTGCTGTTTATTAATATGGATTTTTATGTTGGGTGGGCCTACACCAATATTTAATGAAACAGAGATCAGTTTCATGATATCTGTAAAGTCACAGAACCATGTGAAAATTTTCAAAAATGTGTGCCTCTGGTTATTTTTTTTTTTGTGTGTGCTCACACACTTGTCATCTGATTTTCTAATGTAACACTGAGTGTGGCTGTTGAAAATTATTAGTTCCTCAAGAGCTCTAGCTCCTCAGAGTTCTAGCTCAGTTCTCTATAAACAAATATTACTTGAATAAATGGATCTTTGAATGGGACCCCAGCTATCTATTTGTATAATTAAAAGTATAAGCTTGCAGCCTGATCAAGGCTGTACCTGGAGGGAGACTGATGCCTCTTTAATCTCACCTAGGCATTTATCTCAAGAAGATATGAATTTATTTTGGGAGATGCCTCTTTGAGAGACATCTCCCAAACATCTCAAGAGAGACATCTCAAGAGAGTTGACAATTGGGGGAATCAAAATGACTAGACCTCTAATTTTTAGATGGTTGATACTGATGAAATGAATCCCAACTCAGATGAATGCATGGTTCAAAACTGCTAAACTTATGACACATATAATTTTGTAAGACAAAGATTGTATGTTTGTAATTATTGTTCTTTCCTCTTGGTGAAGGAGATATAATAATTGTCATCAAACTGAAGTTCTTATGAAGTTCTTAAATTATTTCTCTGTACATTTCTAAATTTTCTAAGAGAATAGAAGAATAACAGCATTTATGAAAATCCTAGCTGTTTAAGTGTTTTAAAAAGTAAGATTTAAAAATTTTTTGATTTCCTGTCAAATAAGATAAGTCATTTCAAGTGATGAGATCTAACTTTATTCAACACATACTCATTCATTAATGTATTCTTATAAAGATAAAGCCACTGCATTAGGAACAATCAAAAGCTATCAAAGATAGAAAAGTTAAGTAGGTATACAGAAGACGGGCATCTCTGTGACAGATTTGTCTTTGAAAACTTCTTTGTGTAAAATCAACTCCCCAGTCTCTTCTAACTATGAAAGAAACAGCAGGTGTATTTGTTTGACGTAGAAAGTTGTTGCTTGGAGTTTGCATGCATTTGTGAAAACCCTGAACTTTTCTGCAGACATTTTGCTGCAGGAATCAGCATTCCTGATGCATGGAATGTTCAAAATGAGCAACTAAGCTATTAGGTAAAATGGATTAAGCTGTTAAAATATATATATATATATATATATATTTATATATATATATATATTTTTTTTTTTTTTTTTTAACCGGAATTTTTATTTTCTTTACCTTTTTTCCAGCTGTAAGCAAGTGACCAGTTGTTCCTTAGAGCAATAAAAGTGAACAGATGAGAAACAAGTGAGTCTAGTCAAACTTAATTTCATCTCATCAAGAGGCTTCAGTCACATGAAGGAGTCACATTAGAACATATGAGTAAATGTTTCACTGCACTTTTCCATTTGAAATTTCAGTGATGAAAAGAGAGACGTTGGATTAAAACAGAAATTGTAGGTTTGCTTAGCTTATTTTGTAAAAAATGTGTGGTCTTATCTGCTTTTTTATTTTTTAATTTTATTTTGTAAGGACAATCTATCTTTTGGTGCCATTTATTCTAGTTCGTCATTTGATCCAAGAGTTTTGTTTTGTAACTAAGTTGTATGCCATTCTGAAGTTCTTTTATTTTAATTAGTTATTATCTCTTATTCCAAACAATAGATTTACAAAGGTAGAATTAGGACTCATCCAGAAATAACTTGTTTATTTTCCAAGGACTCTTAGGGCCTCCAGGCTAAACATCTATGAAGACTACACACTCTGCTACGGAGTTACTTCCTCTTCAGAAGCAGCCATGTAATATTGAATTGACATTACAGTATACAACCTTTGAAGCCTGCACCATTGCCAGAAGTGAAATCCACCCAAGTATATACTTGAGTGGCTCAGAAGTGCTTGTTCACAGGGATGCTGTAGAAGGATAGTTTGTGTCAATGTAATAGAGATTCAAACCTCTTAAAGTTTTGATACCTGGTCATTTCAGTGGATATTACACCTTTCTTGGATATGCTTCTTTAATTTGTTGAAACCTTCTAAAAGCTTCAATGTAAAGGAGATGCTAAATAATGAACATATCTCAAAGCAATCAAAATTCACAGTCCCTTAGTGCTGCTCTGTATCTTAAACTTTGTAAAACTAAACTGCATTGTTTTAATTTTACTTTTGTACAGATTCTATAACTGTTTTAATCAGTGAAATTTAACACTCTGTGCTGGCTAAGGTACCCAGCAAAATAACCTTCAGCTTCTTCATACATGGGACCACAGTAATATCTGAAAATGAAATTATATAGACTGCAACTTCAAATAACCTTCCAAAACCTAGAAAAATAATAGTAATAATAAGCTGATATGAGCAAATATTTAAGATACCTGTATATCAGCTCCAGTGACTCTCTGAAAATTGAATAAATATTTGTATTTTTGTTGAGAGTGGTGACAAATAAAACATCCCATACAAAGGACTCCTTTGCTATTCAAAATCTGTGATCCAAGAGTATCTAAAAATGTGTTGTCTGCCAAGTAACCATAAAGCAGAATCACTGATTTAAAGTTATGGAACAATGTGAAATCACAAAAGTTGTAAGGATAAATGAGGGAGAAATAATGAATTAAATGGTAGGACAAGACAGCTGTTCAATCCCTTCTATCTATTCTACATTTTTATCAGCTATCTGGCACTGAGAATCAGAGTTTCTCTGGTACCTTAATCAGCTTCAGAAGGTACTAACTGAAGGGCAGAATGGGAAGCAGCAGGCAGGAAGAACTAGCAGTAAGCTAAAAAGGTTGAGTCAAGAAAAACAGAGTAACTGAGAAAATGATAGGAAACAGGAACAGATTAGAAGGGGTCAGTAATTGGAAAGTGTAACAGTGGAGAGGAAACTTGATTTGAGTGGTGTGTGTAGACAAAGAATTGTAAAAGAACTACTGTAAACTTTTTTATTATTATTATTTTTATTTTTTAAACACAGACATTTCCTGACACACAATTAAAGTAGATTTGGGGGATTAAGAAATAAATGTCTTGGAGCCTGTGGGAATAGAGTTGTTAGATCTAGTGTCTTGGCCACATTCCAGTTTGGATATTGCCCCAGTTTTTTAAAGCTGTATATGGTAACTCTCTGTGCTTCCTGTCTGAACTGCCAAGTCACTTCACTTTATGTTGTCAAACAGCTGCTTATTCTTAAGTATTTTATGAGCCTTTGGTATGAATGATGGTATATGCAGCAGTTCAGGTCAAATAAATTGCTTGAAGTTGCCAATAGGAAGTTTTCCATGGCAAAACTAATAAAGGTAAAAACTTCCCAGAGCTCCTGTTACAATGGGTGTGTCCAGGGCAGGAAAGACAAACAGCACAAGTAGCACAAGTATTTAACATTTTGATTCTGGCAATTTGACTTCTATTTTAGTTCTGGTTGGATTTAACAAACTTCTTTTTGAGAGAAGGCAAGGGATTTGGAGTCCTTCTGATGACTGCAAGAGGTGGCATTCACACATGTTGTGAGTGAATTTGGATAGACCAACTTTCATCCACTCAACAACATAAGAATTCTGATTTTACAGATCTGAATAAAGTAATGTTTATATATAAATTTTAATCACGAGGCTGAACACTGACCTCCTTAAGTCTTTTCCCAGGCAGCAATCTGGGTAATGAATTTTGTTATCATCTTTACAAATGTCGTTAACGGGAAATTAATCCTTCCCTTAGGAAATAAGACCTTCTGGTTGCCATTAGTCAAAGCTGATAGACTTGCTTGCCAGGACAAATTTCTTCTGGCTATATTTGCAGAAGCACAGACATCTTGACTTTTATGACTACTTGGCCAGTGCAATAATATATAATTATAATATCAGGAACTAAAAGGGAGGAAAGGGAGTAATCAAATAATTACTTTTCTGTTTGTGCCTGAGGCCCTTTTACAGTTTTTTTTTCCTCCTATCTCTACTTAGCACTGTTTCCATTATGATGATTTTCAGACTCCGTATTTTTTTCTGCACTTAATTATTATTAATATTTATTTATTTAGTGAAGTGAAGAAATAAAATCCTACCAAGAATGCTGTTGCAAACTTTACTTTCATTGCGATTTTTGTGTTTGCTAAATAGCTCTCTCTGCTATTTCATTCCTCCCCAGGTTGATGAGTGTTATAATGGATAGTTTGGAGGGTTACTGGGTGAAGGTAAAGCTCAGGCAGGTTGTCTTCTGAATGACCCTCAGTGACAGCTGTAAATGGGGCAAACAGTTCTAAAAAGCAGTACAATGGTCCACTTCACTGTTTGGGGGGTTGTGGAGGGAGGAATGGCCTTTATTAGCTAAGAGATTGTGCAGCTAAGTAGTTCATGTATTAATAGTTAATTTTAATGGACAGGTTGTGACATTATTTTGAAAGAAGTTAAAATAACATTTTCACAGCCTGAGGAAATATAAAGAGACCTACTGTAAAAAAAAAAAAAAAAAACAAAAACAAAAAAAAAAAAACAAAAAACAAACAAACAAAAAAAAAAAAACAAAAAAACAAAAAAACAACAGTACGATATCAGCAGAAAAGTAACTTTTTACCTGGTAGAAATTTAGCAATTGGTATACAGAAATAAAAGAATTAATTCACACATTTTGCAGTTTGCATTTATTAGAGATATTCTAAAACTTTTTGTAATATAAATGGCATAATCATTCTATGGGCAAAGTCTGACACTATTTAGTGTTATAGAGGCACTAGTTAGAATACTGTTGTCCTTGGGAAGACACACAAATACTAACATCCTCTAAGATATTGTATTATTATTTTTCTTCTTATTAAGATGTTTTTCTACATTGTAGTAAGTGTTTAAATTGAAAGGGATTATTCATTATTCATATCTGTTTTTGTTAAACTATGTGGAAATATGAGGTTATTTGAAAATTGCATGAAAATGATGAAGTATGAGTGTTGATGTCTGCCCCACTGGGATTTCAGCAATTTCTTATGTGGATTGTTCCTGGTGATGAATATAAAATATCAGGACCTATGTTATACAAAAAGGTATGTGATGGAAGCATGGATAAAAATGAGAGTGCACTGTGGTTTAACATTCCAGTAGGAAAATTCCTAAAGGGAATACTTTTTTCCCCCTCCCCCTCCCCCCCCAAGTGTAATTCAAAAACTGAATTTGTCTCTGTGGAAACTGTGTCTCTCCATACAAGATACACAACTATACCCTTATAACAACATAATTAATTATCTTATGTCCTCATTTTATGGCAGAGGTAGGATTGTCTGAATGATCTAAATGATTATTTTGATGCCTACACATATATGGATTTCTTTAAACAGATTCTTTAGCAGGTACTGTGTCAATGCAATCTTATTTCTCTTCTTTATTGTATTTATTTAATCCTAAAATCATCTCAGTCTAATTTCAGTTTGCAACAATTGTGCAGGCATTGTCCCAACAATGTACATAGTCTACATTCAGTGAGAATCATAAACACATGCAAAGTATCAAAATTGACTCAGAATAAAATATACATTTTACTGTATTTATAAATTTAGGAGTAATATAAACAAGTTTGTGGGAGATATATCATTACCTGTTCTGTTACCAGAAGACTGCACAGAATAATTATCTGTATTGATTCAGGTAGAAGTGCACAGGCAATATATTTAAGAAAGATACACTATTTTGTAATCTAAGTTGCTGAGGAGGCGATGCATACCAGCTATAAAATAAAAATTGGCACGATTTGTTTTCTCAGCCAACTGCATGTTGTTTAGCAAGTTAACTGGGGAGAATTACATGGGTTAATGGAATATAATGGAATGTCTGAACAGCTGCTGTCATGAGAGCAGTTGACAGGTCTGTCAGCTTTTAGAGTAATTAACCCAGCAGTAAATAGATTCCCAGGTGACTAGTGGAAGGAATCAAGTTTGGTGAAGCAATGATGGGTGAGAAAATGACAGTGGAGATGTATGGAAATCTCTCTCTCTTTTTATAGAAAAAGTCACTTTCCTGAAGTTTATGGGGTTGAAATATAGGAACAAGGGTTCTTATGGGAGGATGGATGACCTCTGGATAACCTCCAGAGGATTCTTAGGCCACCAGGCTGGTCAGACACAATTTGGCCTTAGTGAAGTCATGCTGGCTGTCTTGGTTCACCTCCTTGTCCTGCATGTGCCTTGACATTGCTTCCAGGAGGATCTTTTCCATGATCTTGTCAGGCACAAAAGTGAGGCTCACCAATCTATAGTTCCCCATTTCCTCCTTTCTACCCTTTTGAAAAATGGGAGTGATGTTTCCTTTTTTTCCAGTCACCAGGACTGCCAACCTGACTGCCAGGACTTTTCAGATATGATGGAGGGAGGCTTGGCAACTACATCAGCCAGTTCCCTTAGGACACTGGGATGCACATCATCTGGCCCCATAAACTTATACTTGTTAAATTTCATCAGATTGTCTCAAACCTGCTGTTTGGTTACAGTGGTAGAGACTTCGCTCTCCCAGCCCTCATATGCATGTTCAGGCAAACGACATTTAATAATACTAATGAAATACTAATAGTAATGAAACACTAATACTATAAAATAATATCATTTTTGTGTTGATCAATATGAAATGTTATTTCACAGGAAACACATATTTTAAAAATAAATTAAGGGAATAAAATAAATAAGATCAATCAAACCTATTGGTTCATTGAGGAGAAGCTCAACATGAGCTGGCTGCACTTGTAACTTAGAAAGCCAACTGTATCCTGGGCTGTATCAAAAGAAGTGTGGAAAGAGTTTGTGGATGTCCCATCCCTGCAAGTGTTCAAGGCCAGTTTGGATGGGGCTTTGAGCAACCTGGTCTACTGGGAGGTGTCATGGCAGAGTGGTTGAAATTAGATGATTCTTAAAGTCCTTTCCAACCCAAACCGTTCAATGAATCTCTGAGTCCAGTTTTGGGCCCCTCACTGCAAGAAAGATATTGAGTTGCTGGAATGCGTTCAGAGGAGAGCAACAAATCTGGTGAAGGGATTTCATAAGAAGATGTATGAGGAGTGGTTGAAGGAACTGGGGTTGTTTAGTCTTGGGTAAAGAAGCCTGAGGGGAGATCTCATTGCTCTCAAAAACTACTTGAAAGGAGAATATAGCACAGAGACTGTTGGTCTGTTTTCTCAGGTGACAAGCGATAGGATGCAAGGAAGTAGCCTGAAGTTGCAGCAAGAGAGGTTTAGATTAGATGTAAGGAAGTATTTCTTCATGGAAAGAGTGGTTAGGCATTGGAACCGGTTACCCAGGGAACTGGTACAGTCACCATCCCTGAAGGTATTTAAGAGATGTGTGGATGTGGTGCTTACAGACATAGTTTAGTAGCAGACTGGACAGAGTTAAGTAATGGTTGGACCCGATGATCTTAAGGGTCTTTTCAACCTAAATTATTCTACGATTCTATGATTGTACTGAAGAAGGCACAAGCTAAAACATATTATTTGGAGGTAAGGACTAACTGCAGGCAGTTCTTATGTTTCACAGATTTTACATTTGAGCTGGGCCTTGTGATGTTCAGTTTCTTGAAGTTTCCCTCAGTTTTTATAAAAGAATGCAGTGAGGCATGTACAGAAAACCAAAGGCTGGAGAGTGGGATAGGTGCTATTCCACTTTTGCTTTAACTGTGGTTTCAGATGGATGGATTTCTAAGAAAAAGTGTTTCAAATTCTTCTCAGGCAGATTTCCTTTACACATCAGAAAAATATCTAAACCAAGAAGGGATATGGTTACTGCAATACTAGATATTACAAAACCTAACTTTCTGGTTCCCATCCCATTGCCACATCCGTATTTTAAATTAGGTGCACAAGCTGCTTTTAAAATATATAGAGAGAATTAGATGTCTCAGAAATGGATCCAAAGCAATCAAAATGCTAGAAAAACAGTTTTGGGCCACAGGATTCAGGCAACAACTTTAAACTACATATTTTACAGACTGTAAGCCAGCTTTCATATAAGCGATTCCTTTATATTTTTTTTCTATTGTGACATTAAGAATAGCCTGGTATCTAGATATTTCACTGTTATGTCCTGTAAATTCACTTCATGTGCCAAATCAGAATTAACTGTGTTCAATTTTTAAATAAAAAGAAAAAGAAGACCCATAGCCATCCACTTGTAGAAAACAATATATGACTAAGAGGAGACTTAAAGTATTTATGAACAGAAAATAGGGATATTGAATCATACTGAATCATCATCTCATTCATACTGAATGAGTATCACATTATTTTCTTCTGTGTCTGTAGTCTATTTTAATACACGTTACCAAATACCCAGTGCAGAAATGAAGCAGAAAGGCTTATAAAACTCTACATCATCCTGCTGGCTTGGCATTCCTGGCTGAAAAGTTGAAAAAGTCATTACATTCTGTGCTTGAAAAGTACTTTAGGACCCTGGAACCCTGATTTATTATATTCTTTTGGGACCTTTGTTTTCTTACTAATTTTTCTATTAGCAGCTCAGCCACCTTTGGAAAAAAAACTTTCTCACGTTATGGATATATTGATTGCCATTTTACATGAAAAATATCCTCTTTTCTGTTACCACCTTAACCCTGTGGGACCAGGCAATCTTTAGCAAGCTGTATTAAATTTCTATTTTCTGCTCTGCGTTGTGCCATAATTTATTCACATTTCATTCTCTTACTACATATATATATTTCTATATCTATATCTATATTTCTATATTTCTATGCATATTACTATATATATAACATTTTATTTATATTTACCTTTAATTAAGACACATTAGCTCTTCCCAAAATCTATATTTCTTTAAGTTATGTTATGATTTGGACCAAAATACTTGTACAGAGCCTATGAGGATGTGGGTAATTGAAATGTGAAAATGAACATACAGATGGCTTGAGAGCAAGACACTTTTCTCTCTACTATATGCTTCATCTCATCGTGTTCCAGTTGTAATCCAATTCAGTACTGGGCCAACAGCAGTTTAAGAGAGCATGTAAACCACTGTTTAAATAAGTCAGTTCTGGAAAGATAAGCCAAATATGATAATAGGGTAATTATTTCTTGTGAATATTTTAAACGAGAAACAAACAAAAAATACCCTAGAATTCTTAAGATTGTTCACAATGATTTAAAAACAAAAACGCTCCATGGTAACAATTATTTTGGAAAGAATTAACAACGTTTTCAACAAAAAAAATAAAAAAAAAATGAGCATACCATGTAATAAGAAAAACAGTTACTTAGAAGTTTAAAATGGAATAAGGTATAAGATTCATCAAAGAAGTTATCAGTACTTGAGTCGTATCTTTACAATAATTTTTAGAAATGCTAAATAATGTTATAAAGGTATGATTTATCAGTTATCTACAAACCAGTGAAATTTATGTGGTTTCACATTCAAATATTTGAAAAATAACTATTTGGATTCATATTGTAATACATGTGCTTCTTGCCTTACTCTTACTGGACTCTATTTGATATATATATGTGTGTGTGTTAGTTATGTTTTATGTTTATGTTTATATATATATATGTTAGTTATGTTTTATGGAACTTTCCCCATAAAATTAGTTAGATATGATAAAACAAGAATAAAAAAGTGAACATCTAGTCTTTCTGTTTAAATCTGCAATTCCCATCCCTGGTTATCAGTAGAGGAAGGGGAAAAGTAGAGCTACTTTATAGATTGTACTGATAGAAAGATGTTATAGAGACAAAGCAAGTGCATGGATCTTTTCTGGAGTTTACAATTTTATTTGCAAAGTAGTCTGATGCTATGTTTTAACAGCTCTCACTAACCTGTTCATCAACAGCAAAATTGGAGGAACTTCTATTTTATAAAGAATATTTTGTTTCCTTAGACTTTGGTTTCAGCTCAAATTTGGCTGGAAGTTTCTAGGGACGTGCATCTGCAAGGGACTGTCTGATTCCCATTTCACTAAAGAAATGCAGGAAGGCTGCCAGGCTCTGCGGCAGCTGGAGTAAAGTCAAACTTCCCTTACATTACAAGTCCTGAAAGATCTTTTCAAGAATCCTAGCAACCATGCCCCAAGCTCTTTGAGACATAACCCCAAAATTCAAAACCTTAAGAAGGTTATCCAGATTTCAGGATAATTGTTGAGGACTCAAGAGCTGAGTCCGAGTAAATTTCTGTATTCCACAGAATATAATACAAAAGCTTTTATTTTCATTTCTCCTAAATCAGATTCTAGAATTGCTGTGTCTAGGTGGCAGGTGTGACCCAGGGTAGGAAGTGCATTTCAGTGTTCCCAGCCCTAGGATGGACAAACCATCAATCCAGCAGATGCTTTATTTGCAAACTTAGTTTTAGTGAGACTATCAAAGAGCTTCAATGGAATTCTTTTGGTCTAGAACACACAAGGAAATCTTTAATTTTGTAAGTCTAACAGTTTTGCATTATGCACTGTTTTTGCTGCCATTTTAACTTACAGTTTTTAACTTGATATATTAAAAGTGATGCTTTATGTTAAATGAGATCCGGTAAGCAGAAGACATTGACTGAGAACCTGAAACAGTCCATCTTTCTTCTGTCAGTAGAACACATAGCGCATCATAGTGCATTTTTGGTTGTGTTTTTTTTTTTTTTTTTTTTTTTTTTGAACAACCAGCCTTTTCAATCTTAAAATGACTTTGAAAAAAAATAAATAATAATAATGGAGAAACTTTTAAGAAGCTATCTTTCCTCCTCTATAAAAGATTCTAGTTTTGTGGAAGTGAACCCCATCCTGGAAATCATCGGTCTTCTTTTCTACCTCTGTAATTTTAAGTTTAAATATGTCTCTTTTATGTTAGAAAGATAGCTGTGCATGTACACGTTCACTTTCAGCTGAAAACACATCTGTAGTCTGAAGCATATATATATATAATTTGCAACTATCTTTTCAGATAAATTGGGCTGGCTACCCCATATGATGACTGCATTGTGACCATCTTTGTTCCAACAGAAAAGATTTACAGGACGCAGAATAGAGCAAAAGGTATAGTTTCTGCAGCAAGTTTCCTTCCCTAGTAGGTTGCGTCTGTGAAGCTTTCTTTCTTTCTTTCTTTCTTTCTTTCTTTCTTTCTTTCTTTCTTTCTTTCTTTCTTTCTTTCTTTCTTTCTTTCTTTCTTTCTTTCTTTCTTTCTTTCTTTCTTTCTTTCTTTCTTTCTTTCTTTCTTTCTTTCTTTCTTTCTTTCTTTCTTTCTTTCTTTCTTTCTTTCTTTCTTTCTTTCTTTCTTTCTTTCTTTCTCTCTTTCTCTCTTTCTCTCTTTCTCTCTTTCTCTCTTTCTCTCTTTCTTTCTCTCTTTCTCTCTTTCTTTCTCTCTCTCTCTCTCTCTCTCTTTTTTTTTCTTCTGTCTCTTTCTCTCTTTACAACAGATAACACCTGTTGAAAACTTTGTCCTGAAAAAAAAGACATGAAATGGCAGAAGAAAAAAAAAAAGAAAGCACATTTTTTCTGGCTTTTTTGACCTTCATAAACACCAGATTCATTACAGCTGGAGCCTAGAAAAGTTATCACATCCTGTTAAGTTCCGCAATAAATGCAGTTCAAGTGTGCAGCCTGCAGGCATTTCATATGAAGGTGATCTAGTGTCAGAACACGACGGTATATAGAGAAATGAATCTCTAGTTAATTAAATAAATTCTTCCACTGGTGAACAGCTACTCTGAATTTATACAAGAAGAATAAATATTAGTATGGGAAGTAAAGGAAGAGGAGAATTAATGGGAAATAAAGATAGAAATTGAAAATTTATTTGACTTTGTGATTCTTTATAAAAGCTACTGCCTCTTGTACTTAGATCAGTCTTTTTCCTTTTTCTACCATCAGATTGTCTGTAACTAAAAATACTTAAATGCTTGGTAAAAAGCGCATGTGAATATGTGCCTGACTAATGTTATCTTGGTGAATGACATATTAAGTTTCTTGTAACAAGAAATCTTGTAACCTTTGGATGTTGTCTTTGTTTCCTGGTTAAAGTCACTTTATTCAGAAACTCACAACTATGCTTAACCCATCAATTTTGGGACAGTCAGGATTATGTGAGTACATAATTTCAACTGTAATATAATGTTAATGAGACTTCTAAAATGACAGTTCTTCCCTCTCCTTCATATCCTACTCTCCTTTCAAATTACTATTACTACTTTCAAATTCAGAATTACTACTTTCAAATTCAAAATTACTTTCAAATTATTAGGGAGCTTCTAAAGCTGTCTTTAAAGTAAGCATATTTGTAAATAATTTAAATTAAGTACAGTGTGTTTATTTCTTTAAAAACAACACAACAACAACAAAAACTTTACATCATTTGACACCTGTTCAAATATAAGAAGCTATTGTCAGGTTACCTGCATGCTCAGATGTGATGGCTTTTGTCAAATTAGTTACAAAGGTTTCCTGGGAAGGGCAGAAAGCTAGAAGACAAAAATGTGCATCATGAGCCAAAGAATAAACAAGAGAAGCAATGGGATACCAGAGAGTTGATGAGCAAAAAGGAAGTTGTTGGAGCTCATGCTTCTTGCTGGAATTTGTTTCTCCCTCCTGTGCAAATTAGTCTCAACTTACTGAACTTCCCAAATTCTGGAAGAGTTCTCTGATGAATCTGGCCTTGGAGAGAGATTAGGGAAAAATAGCAAAAAACAGTTATCTTGTAGTGATATGGCATTTGGCAAGATTTGCTTAGACTGCTAGTTTGAATGAAGCTAAGAACTTTTCTCCTATGTACATTGTAGCTACCCCTGTAAAAGAGTGAGTTAATAGGACAGCATAAACAGAATAAAACAGAATGAATTCTTGTGATTCTTAAATTTTTTTTGGTGTGAAGAATATTATGCTTGCTTAAAATTTCATATTATGAAAGTTCTTACACCCTATTCCATGTAACTTGAATTAATGGGGTGTGTGATTTGTACGGATCTAAGTCTGGTATCATTGTCAGAGCAGAATTAGAGTAAAGGCCTCCTGATTTCAAGATTTCAATTTGAATGTCTGTGCATTTGTCCAAATAAAAGCACAGCGGACAAATGCTTTCTCATATCATTATTTGCATTAGTAAACTTTGTATGATGGAGAGCCTTTTTAATGAGAAAGTATCACTTCATTACTATCCTGTGATTACGTCTATGGAATTAGAAAACTATCAGAACATTTCTGTCACCTGCTTCTGAATGCACAGCTCTGTCCCAGTAGTGTGCTGTTTCTACACAGGTGTGACATAGCAAGTATGACAATCACTGAACCTCAGCTAAGATAAAGCTTTAGATTGGAAACGAACTCACAAAACAATTTGTGTGCAATTCATACACAGATCTAATTGTCATAGACATTTAATACTCAAGTAGGCATAAACACACAAATTAACTGTGTATGCAATTTTTCACAGGGAAAAAAATGTAAGGGATAGTTCTTCACTGTAAAAATATATGCTAGGTCCTCCTGCTCAGATGACATTGTTGGAAAAAGTGGTTCCAACCTGCTGCCCTGCTCCTGGCTGGGGTGATGGGACACGCCCTTGATGCCAGGCCCTGCCCTGACGACCCCATGTGGAAGCCTCTAGGTCCCTGGACCACAGGAAGCTGTTGGCCTGTGTAGCACCCAGACAGTCACTGGTGGGCCATCCTACCCACAGGAAAATAATGTAATAATGTTGTGACTGATTTGTACCAGACAGAGACTTCTGAGAATATTATGCAGGAAAAATGTTTAATAGTTTGGCTAATATATCTGTGATCTACAGACACAGAAATTATAACTAGAATTAACCTTGAGAGTTATATAAATGATTTCTTTGCTTTCAGATTAACTATGTCCAAACAGTTCCTACAAAATATTTGTCAAATCTGTCCTTAAAAACCTGTGATGGAATGGTGGAGTTCTTTATTCTTGGTGAGGCCAGGAAGGGGACCAGTAAAACCACTGTATTGGACTTTCGGAGGGCTGACTTTGGGCTGCTCAGGACACTAGTTGGTGGAGTTCCTTGGGAGGCGGTTCTGAAGGACAGAGGGGTCCAGGAAGGCTGGGCGCTCTTCAAGAGGCAAATCCTAATGGCGCAGGAGCGGTCTGTCCCCATGTGCCCAAAGATGAGCCAGCGGGGAAGAAGACCAGCCTGGCTGAACAGAGAACTGTGGCTTGAGCTTAGGAGAAAAAAGAGGGTTTATAATCTTTGGAAAAGTGGGCAGGCCACTAGGGAGGACTATAAGGATGTAGCGAGGCTGTGCAGGGACAAAATTAGGAAGGCCAAAGCTCATCTGGAGCTCAATCTGGCTACTGCCGTTAAAGATAACAAAAAACGCTTTTATAAATACATCAACACAAAAAGGAGGACTAAGGAGAATCTCCATCCTTTACTGGATGCGGGGGGAAACTTTGTTACAAGAGATGAGGAAAAGGAGGAGGTGCTTAATGCCTTCTTTGCCTCAGTCTTTAGCGGCAATACAGGTTGTTCTCTGGATACCCAGTACCCTGAGCTGGTGGAGGGGGATGGGGAGCAGGATGTGGCGCTCACCATCCACAAAGAACTGGTTGGTGACCTGCTACGGCACTTGGATGTGCACAAGTCGATGGGGCCGGATGGGATCCACCCAAGGGTACTGAGAGAACTGGCAGAGGAGCTGGCCAAGCCGCTTACCATCATTTATCAGCAGTCCTGGCTATCGGGGGAGGTCCCAGTTGACTGGCGGCTAGCAAATGTGACATCCACCTACAAGAAGGGCTGGAGGGCAGACCCGGGAAACTACAGGCCTGTCACTTTGACCTCAGTGCCAGGAAAGCTCATGGAGCAGATTCTCTTGAGAGTCATCACGCAGAACTTGCAGGGCCAGCAGGCGATCAGGCCCAGTCAGCATGGGTTCATGGAAGGCAGGTCCTGCTTGACGAACCTAATCTCCTTCTATGACCAAGTGACACGCTGGGTGGATGAGGGAAAGGCTGTAGATGTAGTCTACCTTGACTTCAGCAAGGCTTTTGACACTGTCTCCCACAGCATTCTCCTCAAGAAACTGGCTGCTCTTGGCTTGGACTGGCGCACGCTTCATTGGGTTAGAAACTGGCTGGATAGCCGGGCCCAAAGAGTCGTGGTAAATGGAGTCAAGTCCAGTTGGAGGCCAGTCACTAGTGCCGCTCCCCAGGGCTCGGTGCTGGGGCTGGTCCTCTTTAACATCTTCATCAATGATCTGGATGAGGGCATTGAGTGCACCCTCAGTAAGTTTGCAGATGACACCAAGCTAGGTGCGTGTGTCAATCTGCTCGAGGGTAGGAAGGCTCTGCAGGAGGATCTGGATAGGCTGCACCGATGGGCTGAGGTCAACTGTATGAAATTCAACAAGGCCAAGTGCCGGGTCCTGCACTTGGGGCGCAATAACCCCAAGCAGAGCTACAGGTTGGGAGATGAGTGGTTGGAGAGCTGCCAGGCAGAGAAGGACCTGGGAGTGATGGTGGACAGTCGGTTGAATATGAACCAGCAGTGTGCTCAGGTGGCCAAGAAGGCCAACAGCATCCTGGCTTGCATAAGAAACAGTGTGACCAGCAGGGCTAGGGAGGTGATCGTCCCCCTGTACTCGCTCTGGTGAGGCCGCACCTCGAGTACTGTGTTACGTTTGGGCCCCTCGCTACAAGAAGGACATCGAGGTGCTTGAGCGGGTCCAGAGAAGGGCAATGAAGCTGGTGAGGGGCCTGGAGAAAATGTCGTACGAGGAGCGGCTGAAGGAGCTGGGCTTGTTCAGCCTGGAGAAAAGGAGGCTCAGGGGCGACCTTATTGCTCTCTACAGATACCTTAAAGGAGGCTGTAGAGAGGTGGGGGTCTGTCTGTTCTCCCACGTGCGTGGTGACAGGACAAGGGGGAATGGGCTTAAGTTGCGCCAGGAGAGTTTTAGGTTAGATGTTAGGAAGAACTTCTTTACTGAAGGGGTTGTTAGACACTGGAACAGGCTGCCTAGGGAGGTGGTGGAGTCACCATCCCTGGAAGTCTTTAAAAGACGTTTAGATGTAGAGCCTAGGGATATGGTTTAGTGGGGACTGTTAGTGTTAGGTTAGAGGTTGGACTCGATGATCTTGAGGTCTCTTCCAACCTAGAAATTCTGTGATTCTGTGATTTTTTTTTATTTTTTTTTTGTTATTCCCTGTGGACACTAAGAATAAATTATTCCATTTGTTATAACAATCCTTATTCATAAAAAGACTATGCCCTCAGTCTTTCACAGACTGAACTGTCTTCATACCTACAGTTATTCTTTGTAGTCATGTTTCCTCTACTTCTGCACATTCTTGTTCTCTGGATTCCAAGCACAGAGAATATATATTTTTTTCAAGTACTACAAAGAACACTCATATTTATACATTTTGGCTTTCCACCCCCCTTTCTTCTTTTTTTTTTTTCTTTTCATTTTTTTCTTCAACTTGACATGAACTGACTTAAGATTGGAATCCATCAAAGACAGACTGAAGATCCCTGCTCAAACAGTCTGTCATTTTGATGATTAACCTGTGATTTAGTCATTCTGTGCAGTTTTCCAGCAAGCTTTTCTCTCACACTATGATTTTGTCTGTGTTTTGCACCATGTCCTAAGTGTTGCTGTAAGATCATCTGAGCCAATGGTAAAAGGTAGTAACAGACAGCGACTTACTTCTCTCTTCTTGTAGGGCCTGTTTATTTTTCATACCCATCTCCCCCTCCCTGCAAATTACATTCCTCTTAGCTGATCTGTTTTTAAACTGACTTCCATTTTCCAAAGTCTATAAATAGATTAGTTGAGGACTTTTTTTCCAGTACATTTCTGGGAACTGAGGTTCCAGAACTACCACAACCAGAAACTTGTTTCCTCGCTCTCTCCTTCCCCATTTATAAAGCTACATGTTGTGTTGTTCCTGTTCTAATCTGAAAATCCCAGCTGTCGTCCATCAGTTTTTAAGGATAATAACAATTGGCTCTGAGACTACTTTGATAAATTCTTTCTTCCTCCATGTGAATTTCACTAGACAGTAGTTTGAAGTGATTTAGTCATTACTGTATCAACATCAGTGTTAAAGATGGGGAGGGGAGGAATCCAATCTCACACCTCATTTCCATATTTGCATAGCTTTTGTATAGTCTCGAAACCTAGCAGGAACTGAGAAACAAGTTGAGATTTTGAAACCTCAGAAGAACTTTCCTTCTTCAGTGAGCTCTGAAGAGGCATGGGAAACTTGAGGTCATGGAATTCACAATTCACAAGGAGCTGAGAGCCAGGAATGGGAGCCTCAGAGATGAATGGTACATCTCCAGCTTTCCTCTGGGGTACAGTTTCACAATTAGCTTCAGTCAGTCTAAACCACACTGATGTAAAAAGAGATTATTCAGCCCTGCCTCTGCATGTCTTTTGGGAGCAAGAGCAAGACTTCTCTTTTAGAAAAGAATATGGTCTTAGATTGCCTTGAACTGACCAAAGCATGCACTAGGAATGAAAAGCTCCTAAACCAATTTATTTTTTTTTTTCCGATGTAATGGCAAGTGAAATAATTATTCCTGAGTTACTCTAGTGTCGCGTTAAGGGGTGTAGCTGATTAACCATTACGGGCCCGGTCAGATTCAGGGTACTGAACCAGTCAGACATTCACCAAAAACACGTTAACCGTCTGGGGGTCCAGTCAGACATTCACCAAAAACGCATTAACCGTCTGGGGGTCCAGTCAGACATTCACCAAAAACGTATTAACCATCTGGGGGTCCATTCAGACATTCACCAAAAATGCATTAACCGTCTGGGGGTCCATTCAGACATTCACCAAAAACGCATTAACCGTCTGGGGGTCTGGTTAGATTCAGAACACTGAACTATCATGGATAACCACCCTCACCCTAGTTGCACTTAATGAGAGCTACCACAATGCAATCAAGTATGGTTTATTACAGCAACAGATAATCAGGTTCTTTTGGATTGCTGGTGATAGTGACTGTCTGCAAAAGCAAGCTAGTATGCATGAAATACACAGGTGTTATAGGTGTTACAGATGTTACAGGAGTTATAGGTGTTACAGGTGTTACAGGTGTTTACAGATGTTTACAGGTGTCACAGGTGCGCAGCCTAGAAATAAACCTCGTTAAAAGGATCAAAGACTCTATAGAGATTTATAAGCAAGTATTCAGATCTCACCCAAAGGCGTCCCAATGGGGGGGAAGAGAGGCTCAGCCCGTCGACTGATCCCAGGAGTCAGGAGGTCCTAAGGATGTTGTATTTCGTCGGGATGGTATCTCCCCTGACGATGGTATCTTCCCTAACATCCCCTATCTCTTGGGCCAATTTATATTATTTTCTGTCTTTTAGGTGGAGCTTGAGTGGCTCTAGTCAAGCATATCTTAGTTATGATTGGTGTAAAGTTTTCCCGTTTCCATTTAAAGTAATAGGCTCCGAGAAATTCAGAGCGCATGCTCAGTGAGGGGTGGTCGCACCTTGGAGGCGGGTAGCTTTTGGGATGGAGGTGTGTTTTGGTATTATAATGATATTATAATGAGCAAAAAGTACACTAGGGTACAGCATTTGTCAAAACATGACAGGTCTTTGGCTTAGGGTGGCAAAAAGTGCAGCTTTGTGCACAAGAACAATTGAGGCCCCACCTGATTACAGAGCCTAGCCGTGGTGTCTCCACTCCACTCTACGCTCTGTGGTGTTCCTTAGGGCTAGCACACCAAGTTTCCCCAGCACGATAGCATCTAAGGTTGGGAGCCTAGGGAACACTCAGATAATGCAGTTATGCCCTACCTGAAAGCCTCTTCAATGCTGTACCTTTTCCTTAAAAATGTGAATGTTAGTTTTATTTTCTTGGTTACTTCAGGCAGTTACACCACATCTAGAAATGTTGAATGCAGCCATTTCTCACATGCTTTTTTTTTTTTTTTTTTTTTTTTTTTTTTTTTTTTCCCCACTGCTGGTAAGAAAGGCAGCTGCATGCTATCACACCTAGATACACATCAATGCTCATTTATTTACTGAACGCTATGAGAACAGCCGAGTCAGCAAAAACTTTTTTGAGGATGGAAAATAGCTTCCAGAGGAGAAAGTCATGACTTAGTCATCCCACCAAAATCGGAGAATGCTTATCTGGTAAACATATGTTTCCCAGACTGAAATGATGATATGTTTAATTTATTACGCACAAAGTCATGTGTGCATTTGAAGGGTGATGAAATTTATGTCTGGCATGGATTTGTGGGAAGAAAATCATAGAACCATAGAATATCTGATCCGAGTTGGTAGGCACCCACAAGGATAATTGAATCCAACTCCTAGGTCCCCAAAGGACCACCAAAAACCAAAACAAAACAACAAAAAAGCAAGGATAAATCAATAATTTATTTAAATATGTAGCAGAATACACAGTGACATCAGAATATGTACTAACAAAGCAGAAATATTTTTCTTCTTTGAAATGAATGCACTGGTACCTGCTGGGGACCACCCAGCTGGAAACCAGTACCAAAACAAGAAGCAATGGTCACAAATCAGAAAATAAATGGTTCTGTTTGAACATCAGGAAACACTTTACTATATGGCTGACTGAGTATGAGTTGTCCAGAGAGGTTGTGGAGTCTCCTGCCTTGGAGAGAGCTTCAAAAGCTGCCTGCAGATGGTCTTGGGCAAGCAGCTCTAGATGTCCTTGCTTGATGTCCTTGTGTTGGACCAAATGACCAGAAGAGGCCCCTTCCAACTTTAGCCATTCTGTGTTTCTATTATTATTATTATTATTGTACATCAGTGGAAGAATAGAAAGTACTGTCAGTGTTTTCTTGCACATCCCAGTGAAGAAAAACCCTGAAGCCACAGGAATTATTTGTGGAGGGAAAGGTGCTCTGTAATGTCTCGGTGAGCAGTTCATTAAGATCTTGGCCTTCTACTGTTCAAAGTTAGCTTTCACTAAATAGACCCTAATATTTCATGCAAAGCTTTCAAAATAGTTCTGCTCAATCCCATTCATTTGAATAATTTATAAGAAGCCCTAGGACACTGTCTCAAATGTTTGGATAGAGTTAGTCAGAAACAAAATTCACCAATATGTCAGGTGTTCATTAATCAAAGCACAAATGGAAAGTGGGACAATACTGCTTAACTCAAGCAGTAGTTCTGACTGTTGTGCCTCTTACATGTTTCCACTAGATGGCATTCCGTACTTCAAAACTGAATTTATTTATTTATTTTTTTAACATTGTGTTTATATAACTAGGCTTGAATGATAATTTTTTTCATGAACACCTCTAAAGATTTGGAGTAGCAGAAAGAATATAGTAGCATATTTATAGCTGGCTATTAGAGAATCAGAAGTAGAAGCCACGGAGCTATCACTATCGTCTAGGTTTATACAGATGCACTGATTCAAGATCATTCTCTGTACCACTTTAGTATTGAGATGGTACCACTGAACTCAATGAGGTAAGAATTATACTATTCTGTTGCTGCAGTAGTTCTAAAGATTTCTTAGTCAAATTATTAGCATTGATCTGTTTAGACTTTATTAGTTTATTTAATATGACACATAACCCCCCTAAACATGAAATTCCTCTGATTAATCTACCTTGAATTCTACATTCTACTTTATTCCTGAACTACTTATTCCTAATTGTTTTGTAATTCTATCCTAAAAAAAAAAATTCTATCAAAAAAAAAAAAAAGCTAGTAAATTGATTTTAATTTTTAAACTGTCGATTAAATCAAAATGATTATTTGCTTTGCTAATACATCCGAAGATAAGCTTTTGTTTTCTCATAAGTCTTGGAACAGCTTAACATCTGTTAAGATGGATGTTCACAAGTCGATGGGGCCGGATGGGATTCACCCAAGGGTGCTGAGAGAACTGGCAGAGGAGCTTACCATCATTTATAAACAGTCCTGGCTATCGGCCAGGCAGGTCCTGCTTGACGAACCTGATCTCCTTCTATGACCAAGTGACGCGCTGGGTGGATGAGGGAAAGGCTGTGGATGTGGTCTACCTTGACTTCAGCAAGGCTTTTTCTCCTCAAGAAACTGGCTGCTCTTGGCTTGGACTGGCGCACGCTTCATTGGGTTAGAAACTGGCTGGATAGCCGGGCCCAAAGAGTCGTGGTGAATGGAGTCAAGTCCAGTTGGAGGCCAGTAACTAGTGGCATTCCCCAGGGCTTGGTGCTGGGACCGGTCCTCTTTAATATCTTCATCAATGATCTGGATGAGGGCATTGAGTGCACCCTCAGTAAGTTTGCAGATGACACCAAGCTAGGTGCGTGTGTTGATCTGCTCGAGGGTAGGAAGGCTCTGCAGGAGGATCCTAATAGGCTGGACTGATGGGCCGAGGTCAACTGCATGAAGTTTAACAAGGCCAAGTGCCGGGTCCTGCACCTGGGGCGCAATAACCCCAAGCAGAGCTACAGGCTGGGAGATGAGTGGTTGGAGAGCTGCCAGGCAGAGAAGGACTTGGGAGTGATGGTGGACAGTCGGTTGAATATGAGCCAGCAGTGTGCTCAGGTGGCCAAGAAGGCCAACAGCATCCTGGCTTGCATAAGAAACAGTGTGGCCAGCAGGGCTAGGGAGGTGATCGTCCCCCTGTACTCGCTCTGGTGAGGCCGCACCTCGAGTACTGTGTTACGTTTGGGCCCCTCGCTACAAGAAGGACATCGAGGTGCTTGAGCGGGTCCAGAGAAGGGCGATGAAGCTGGTGAGGGGCCTGGAGAAAAAGTCCTACAAGGAGCGGCTGAGGGAGCTGGGCTTGTTCAGCCTGGAGAAAAGGAGGCTCAGGGGCGACCTTATTGCTCTCTACAGATACCTTAAAGGAGGCTGTAGAGAGGTGGGGGTCTGTCTGTTCTCCCACGTGCGTGGTGACAGGACAAGGGGGAATGGGCTTAAGTTGCGCCAGGAGAGTTTTAGGTTAGATGTTAGGAAGAACTTCTTTACTGAAAGGGTTGTTAGACATTAGAACAGGCAGCCCAGGTAAGTGGTGGAGTCACCATCCCTGGAGGTCTTTAAAAGACGTTTAGATGTAGAGCTTAGGGATATGGTTTAGTGGGGACTGTTAGTGTTAGGTCAGAGGTTGGACTCAATGATCTTGAGGTCTCTTCCAACCTAGAAATTCTGTGATTCTGTTAAATAAAAAACAATCTGGAACAGATTTACTAGAAATGTGGTTGATGCCCCAGGCCTGTCAGTGTTCAAGAGACATTTGGACAATGCCAATAATATTCTTAAGCTTTTGGTTAGCCCTGAAGAAGTCAGCCAGTCGGACTAGATGATCTTTGTAGGTCCCTTCCAACTGAACTATTCTATTCTATTCTATTCTATTCTATTCTATTCTATTCTATTCTATTCTATTCTATTCTATTCTATTCTATTCTATTCTATTCTATTCTATTCTATTCTATTCTATTCTATTCTATTCTATACAAAACAATGAAACAAGAGCAACAACAAAAACATAGCAATGTATACATTTTTATATCTTAGTGTACTCTTTTTTAGTGTTTTGAAAATCTGTACTCATTCAGAATTTCAGCCAGGTTAGATTTCTATTGCAAATGCTGACTGCAGTCTTTTTCAAAGATTCCTTAATTAATAAAATTTCCTAATTTTGAAAATTATGTTGTAATTTAACCATTTAACATTTAAGCTGCACTTTCATTAGAGTGCTTTATGGATTCCAGTGTACTTAACATACTCCAGGTTTTTACATGAACCGTAATCTCCAGAGCATTTTATACTTTATAAGATCAGAAGACCTTAAACATTCACCATCACCTAGCATTTTATTACACTAAGTCTGTTTCCTAATGTGATTTCTCTGGTTGCCACTGTTACAACTGATAGTTATTCACTGAACAGTAGAGGAGTAGACTTACTCTACCCTGAAATGCTTAAATGCTGCTTTAGTTAGTGACAGTAAAATGGATACAATGGTTGAACTGTGAAGGAAACTGAAAGCTGACTAATCAAAAGTATTTTTATTTTTATTTTTTTTTTAAACAAGGGCATTCCTACTTCTCTGAATTTTCTTTTCATTTTATATATAACTCATCTGAATATCCACTATGTTCTTCTACATTTCATTATGTTTGCTTTTGTGGATAGGATTTTCTGCTTTTCTACTTAAACCTTGTTTCTCTTTCTACATGTTAGAAACTAACCCTTTAGTAAGATTGCACAGCTATAATAAATACTTCAGCTTCCTTCTTCTTAAGGTAACTGAGACGTTGTTAAATACTTCCTATTTCTTGATTTTAATACCTCCTTTATAACTATTTAAAAAAAAAATGAAAAAAAGTATCTTTTGTGGAGTTTGAAAACAAAATTCATTTTACAAGGTGTTCTTCAGTGATGGAGACATAACACATGGACACCCTTGAACTCATTTCCAGGACACTGCACATCTTATTCTGTCTCATTCTTTTGTCAAATTACCATGCAGTAGGAAAGCAGTATTTCTTATTGCAAAATTTTGGAAAGACAGTTGTCAGTTATGAAAAATGTGAAAAAGGCTATGCTGGTGACATGAATTTTTTTCAGTCAAATTTGGGATTGAAATAAATTTTTCCTAATCTGATGGAGAAATCATGTTGCAAGATAAATAAAAGATGCAATGACATCATGGTCAAGGATTTAGGACCTGAAGAACACAGTAGGTGAGTTTCTGTTTCTTGCCCGGAATACATTTGGACTGGTAGAGTATAGCATAGTTATCTCATATGGCTGAATGGAGCTGAAATGAAGATTTGAGGAGAAAGAAGGGATGGAGAAAGAAAGGGAATTGCAAAGAACTACAGTTTATCTCTGTTTCACATGAGACAACAGGACTAAGTGATAGAGTACACAAATAATTTTAAGAGATCTAAGACCTCATAGTATGCCTGAACATAATAAAAAAACCAAACAAACAAATAAATAAATATTTTTTCTTTTTTATTATTATTATTTTTAATTTTTACTCCTTACAGAATCACAGAATCACAGAATTTCTAGGTTGGAAGAGACCTCAAGATCATCGAGTCCAACCTCTAACCTAACACTAACAGTCCCCACTAAACCATATCCCTAAGCTCTACATCTAAACGTCTTTTGAAGACTTCCAGGGATGGTGACTCCACCACTTCCCTGGACAGCCTGTTCCAGTGCCTAACAACCCTTTCGGTAAAGAAGTTCTTCCTAACATCTAACCTAAAACTCCCCTGGCACATCTTTAGCCCATTCCCCCTCGTCCTGTCACCAGGCACGTGGGAGAACAGGCCATCCCCCACTTCACTACAGCCTCCTTTAAGGTATCTGTAGAGAGCAATAAGGTCGCCCCTGAGCCTCCTTTTCTCCAGGCTGAACAAGCCCAGCTCCTTCAGCCGCTCCTCGTACGACATTTTCTCCAGGCCCCTCACCAGCTTCGTCGCCCTTCTCTGGACCCGCTCAAGCACCTCGATGTCCTTCTTGTAGCGAGGGGCCCAAAACTGAACACAGTACTCGAGGTGTGGCCTCACCAGAGTGAGTACAGGGGGACGATCACCTCCCTAGCCCTGCTGGTCACACTGTTTCTGATACAAGCCAGGATGCTGTTGGCCTTCTTGGCCACCTGAGCACACTGCTGGCTCATATTCAGCCGACTGTCCACCATCACTCCCAGGTCCTTCTCTGCCTGGCAGCTCTCCAACCACTCATCTCCCAACCTGTAGCTCTGCTTGGGGTTATTGCATCCCAGGTGCAGGACCCGGCACTTGGCCTTGTTAAACTTCATGCAGTTGACCTTGACCCATCAGTTCAGCCTATTAGGATCCTCCTGCAGAGCCTTCCTACCCTCGAGCAGATCAACACACGCACCTAGCTTGGTGTCATCTGCAAACTTACTGAGGGTGCACTCAATGCCCTCATCCAGATCATTGATGAAGATATTAAAGAGGACCGGTCCCAGCACCAAGCCCTGGGGAATGCCACTAGTTACTGGCCTCCAACTGGACTTGACTCCATTCACCACGACTCTTTGGGCCCGGCTATCCAGCCAGTTTCTAACCCAATGAAGTGTGCGCCAGTCCAAGCCGAGAGCAGCCAGTTTCTTGAGGAGAATGCTGTGGGAGACGGTGTCAAAAGCCTTGCTGAAGTCAAGGTAGACCACATCCACAGCCTTTCCCTCGTCCACCCAGCGCGTCACTTGGTCATAGAAGGAGATCAGGTTCGTCAAGCAGGACCTGCCTTCCATAAACCCATGCTGACTGGGCCTGATTGCCTGCTTGCCCTTCAAGTGCCGCATGATGACTCCCAAGAGGATCTGCTCCATGAGCTTCCCTGGTACTGAGGTCAAAGTGACAGGCCTGTAGTTTCCTGGGTCTGCCCTCCGGCCCTTCTTGTAGATGGGCGTCACATTTGCTAGCCGCCAGTCAGCTGGGACCTCCCCCGATAGCCAGGACTGCTGATAAATGATGGTAAGCGGCTTGGCCAGCTCCTCTGCCAGTTCTCTCAGTACCCTTGGGTGGATCCCATCCAGCCCCATCGACTTGTGCACATCCAAGTGCCGTAGCAGGTCACCAACCAGTTCTTTGTGGATGGTGAGCACCACATCCTGCTCCCCATCCCCTTCCACCAGCTCAGGGTACTGGGTATCCAGAGAACAACCAGTATTGCCGCTAAAGACTGAGGCAAAGAAGGCATTGAGCACCTCCTCCTTTTCCTCATCTCTTGTAACAAAGTTTCCCCCCGCATCCAGTAAAGGATGGAGATTCTCCTTAGTCCTCCTTTTTGTGTTGATGTATTTATAAAAGCGTTTTTTGTTATCTTTAACGGCAGTAGCCAGATTGAGCTCCAGATGAGCTTTGGCCTTCCTAATTTTGTCCCTGCACAGCCTCGCTACATCCTTATAGTCCTCCCTAGTGGCCTGCCCACTTTTCCAAAGATTATAAACCCTCTTTTTTCTCCTAAGCTCAAGCCACAGTTCTCTGTTCAGCCAGGCTGGTCTTCTTCCCTGCTGGCTCATCTTTGGGCACATGGGAACAGACCGCTCCTGCGCCATTAGGATTTGCCTCTTGAAGAGCGCCCAGCCTTCCTGGACCCCTCTGCCCTTCAGAACCGCCTCCCAAGGGATTACACCAACTAGTGTCCTGAGCAGCCCAAAGTCAGCCCTCCGAAAGTCCAATACAGCGGTTTTACTGGTCCCCTTCCTGGCCTCACCAAGAATAGTGAACTCCACCATTTCGTGGTCACTCTGCCCAAGACAGCTCCCGACAATCACATCCTCCACCAGTCCTTCTCTGTTTGTGAAGAGAAGGTCTAGCGGGGCACCACCCCTGGTAGGTTCACTAACCAGCTGCGTCAGGAAGCCATCTTCCACTTTCTCCAGAAACCTCCTAGACTGCTTTCTCTGGGCTGTGTTGTGCTTCCAGGATATGTCAGGGAAGTTGAAGTCCCCCACGAGTACAAGCGCTGAAGATTTCGCAACTTCTGTCAGCTGCCTGTAGAACTCCTCATCCGTCTCCTCATCCTGGTTCGGCGGTCTATAGCAGACCCCGACCAGGACACTAGCCTTGTTGTCCCTGCCGATCCTAACCCAAAGGGACTCGATCTTGTCATTCCTAGCCTCGAGTTCTACAACATCGAAAGACTCTCTAATATAGAGAGCCACACCACCACCCCTTCTGTGCTGCCTGTCCCTTCTGAAGAGCCTATAGCCAGGCATTGCAGCACTCCAGTCATGAGACTGTTCCCACCACGTTTCCGTGATGGCAACCAAGTCGTAGCCTGCCCGCTGCACGATGGCTTCCAGCTCCTCCTGTTTGTTACCCATGCTGCGTGCACTGGTGTAGATGCACTTCAGCTGGGCCATTACCTTATTCCCCGGCCTTGCTATTGTTCCCCCTGGCACAGCTCGAACAATCCTTACTTCACCCCCATCCCCCTTCTTACCTAGTTTAAAGCCCTATCAATGAGCCCCGCCAGCTCCTGGCCAAGGATCCTTTTTCCCCTAAAGGATCGGGACCCGTCTACGGCCATCAGACCAGGTGCTGAATAAAGCGCCCCATGATCGAAAAACCCAAGATCTCTGCGTTGGCACCAGCCCCGGAGCCACGTGTTTAACAGGTGGGCTTTCCTTGTCCTCTCCGTACCCCTCCCTGTCACCGTAGGGATGGACGAAAACACTACCTGCACTCCTGCTCCGTCCACTAACCGTCCCAGCCCCGTAAAGTCTCTTTTGATTGCCTTCAGGCTTCTCTCTTCAATGTCGTCACTGCCCGCCTGGACTATCAGGAGAGGATAATAATCAGAGGGGCGTACCAGGTTGGGAAGCTTCCTGGCAACGTCCCTGACCCTGGCCCCAGGGAGGCAGCAGACTTCCCTACAGGTAGGGTCAGGCCGACAAATAGGGCCCTCTGTTCCCCTAAGGATAGAGTCTCCCACAACAATCACCCTCCTGTCTTTCTTGATGGAGGCAGTCCTGAGGCGTGGAGTCGACCTCCTCGCCCTAGGCATCCTCCTGGGAACACTTGCTACCTCTTCCTCAGTTGCTGGTCTCTCAATCTCCAGGGCCTCAAACCTGTTTCGTAAGGGCACCTGGGAAGGTGGGGCCGGAAGGGGAGGGCATCGCCTGCGATGTTGCGCAGGGACCTGTCTCCATTCCTCCTCAACTCCCAGATACCCTCCCTCTGCCCGACGTCGACAGGGCAGGGGCTCCACCCCCATTTGGGGCGTCTCACCTCGATACCTCTCCTTGAGGCCCTGCAGGGAGTTACTCCACAAGTCTATCTCCCGCTCACACTCCCTGATGGCCCTCAAGCTCTCCACCTCCTCCTTGAGCTCCGCCACCATGCGGATCAGGTCATCCACCTGCTCGCACCTCACGCACACAGTGTCTCTGCCTCCCGCCGACGGCAGCAGCAGGCTCTGACACTCCCTGCATCCGGTGACCTGAACCGCTGCATTCTTTAACGGGTACTCGGTCTGGGTGTGTACCGACCTCCTGGAGAGCGCACCGTGCCTGGTGGAGACCATTATCGCCTAGCTAACGACTGTCGTTAAGAGGTGTTCGTGTGGGTAGGGGGTTGCTCTCCGCCCCGCCTGCTCGCCCTTCCTGCGCGAACTGCTGCGCTAACTGCCGCACCACTCCCCTCTGACGCGCCACGCCCTGTTTGCCCGTCCTGGTCGCCGCGCTCCTGGTCGCTCGCGCTCCCTAGGGGCTGCTTTTGAACGGCCGGGGAGGGGGCGCTGCTGGCTCCGGCTTCGCCTCGTCAGCCTCCCTCACGAGGGCTGCCGGGTCCTGGCGGCTCCCTGAAGTCGGCTCGATGCCGGAAAATTAGCCCTGCCTGGCCCGATGCCCCGCTCCGCTGCAGAACACGTCTGCCCCAGAGCTGATCGCCTCGGCTTATTTCCACAACTTTGAGATTAATGCAAAAGAAAGTCATGAAAAGTCAGATTCTCGCCTCTCCCCTAAATTACCTGAATTCTAATATCTGAAATGACTATGCTGAAAGGGTGACAGATGCTAAATGCTTTATACTATTAAACAAGTCATGCTTCTTTCTAGTATTTTTAAATTATTTTTATTACTTTTTTTGTTAATTTTTATATGCAGTATAAACAGTATTTAAAAAGAAAATAAATAAATAAGCTTCAAATCTGTTCTTGACTTTCCCATATTTTGTGAGTGAATTATGGATAAATCCAGAAGATAGGTTTCTTTGGAAGAGAAAACTAAAGAAGGCAGATGCAGATAAATTTTTTTTACATTAAGGAGATCAGAGAAAGAATGTATGAAGATAGCTCTGGCTATCTGAAGTTATCTACCTGTGGTTAAAGCTGGTTGACCGTAAAGTGAATATTCAGAACAGTATATTTCATGGCTGGCATTTTTTCTTCCAGTCAGGAATCAACAGTCTCATGTCTCTTCAAAATACAGAAATAAATTTCACTATGCAGCTGAAACTTTCTTTACAGACATTCAAAGGCATCTGTCTCTCTCCATTAATTCTGATGGGAATTTTATGAAACTGTCTCACTCTCATTAAAATTTTGGAATGATGATGTCTAAAAGTTAAGCAGACTGGATCATAGTTGGTATTGGTATTTTACAGTCTTCAAGCCCTATGCTTTCTTCTGTATTCTAAATCTTCCTTCTAAAAACCTCAGGGGAAAGAATGGATTCCTTTTCTCCTGTGTAAAGTAACAGTTTTCTTTAAACTGAGGGAGAACAATTTGGCATGGATCAGAAAACCGATCTCTGAGTCACTGATTTTCTCCAGTTGAAATATTTTTACATTAATATTGGTTACTTTCTTTTGATCATTGAAAGTAAGCTTCACTGAGGGATAAGTCATTTTGACTTTTTGTTTCATAGATTTTTGTTTAGTCTTCAACCTGTTAAGGACACATTAACTTTCACAGAATCACAGAATCATTGTAGCTCATTTAGTCTAGCCACCATGCTCAGACCATGATCAACTACCGCAGGTTGCTCAGAATCATGTCCAGTAACCTTCTCCAAGGATGAAGACTCCACAACTTCTCTTCACAATCTTTTCCAGCATTTGACCACCGTCACAGAAAAAAGAAAAAAAAAAAAGAAAAAAAAAGAAAAAAAAGTGATTTTTTTGTATGTTTAAGCCGACTTTGTGTCCATTGTGTTGTCACTGGATACCACTGAGAAAAGTCTGAGTACATCTTCTTTAGTTTCCTACATCAGGTATCTATATGCATTGATAACCTCCCCCTGAACCTTCTCTTCTCCAAGCTGAGCAGTCCCCTCTCCTCAGTCTCTCCTCAAAGGACAGATGCTCCAGTCCTTTAATTATCTTTTTGATTCTTTATTGGACTTACTTTACCTCACTTATCTACTTACCTAATCTGTATTTCTTCAGTTAGTCAATGAGAATGTACTAAATTCAAGATAAACTTTTCCCTCATCCACTGAGCTAGTCCTTTCTTTTTTTCTTTTTCTTCTATTTTTTTTCTTTCTTTTGTTTTCTTCCCATAACTAACGGGACTAATCAGACATGATCAGGTTAATCAGGCATGATTTCCACTTCATAAATACATGTTTACTTCTGACAATCACCTGCATCTAAACGGTTTCTAGAAAGATTTCCTTCATTGATTTCCCACGGACTGAGGTGAGGCTTGACTGGCTTGTATTTCCCTGAATCCTCCCTCCTGAATACAGGAGTGACATTTCTTGTCTTCCGGTTCTCAGAAATCTGCCACAACCACCATGATCTTTAAAACATAATCAAGAGTGACACTGAAATGGCATCAGCCACCTCTCTCTGCACCTGAGATTCCCGAAGGCCAGTCTTACCAAGAAAGACCAAGACAAAGAAGGTAATTGTCACTAGGCTCCTTGCTCCCCTCATCTAACTTTTGCTGCTCGTACACCTATAGAAACCTTTCTAGTTGCCCTTCCCATCCTTTGCCAGACACAATTCCAGGAGAGCTATGGCTTTGTTAACCCCATTTCTGAATGCTAAAGAGTGCCTCTATAGTTTTACTGGGTTACCTGACTCTCCTTCCACATCTTATGTTTTCTTTTTAATATATGAGTTTTGTCAGGAGCCCTTTGTTCATCCATGCAAGCCTCTGGACACCTTTGCTTGAATTTCTGCATGTGGGACTAGACTTGAACTTAAAGGATGTGATACTTGCAAATAAACAGCTCCCCTCCTGAGACCCTCTTCCCTCTAGAACCATCTCCTCTGGGTTCTTTCCTGAACAAATGGAAGTTTTTTCTCCTGAAATTCAGAATTTTGATCATCCTTTTTACCTTCTACCTTCCTCTCAGGATCCTGAATGACACTATTTTATGGTCACTGTGGCTGCCTCAGTCTTCACAGTCATAACTAATTCTTACTCTTTTGTAAGTATCAGGTCTAGCAGAGTGCCTATCCTTGTCATTTCCTTGATCATCTGCATCAGAAAGTTGCCCTTAATGCACTCCAGAAGCCTTCTGCATTGCTTGTGCCATTGTGATTTTCCTTCCAGCAGCTATTAAGTTCAAGTTCCCATGAGGAATTGCAAATATGAAGCTTCTTCCATTTTTCTAGAGAAGACCCCATTTACTTCTTCCTATCAGGCAATCTAGAGCAGATACCCATCCCAACATCCCAACCATTGGTTTGCCCTTTAACCTGGTGTGTATGTTTGCTATAGTTGCTTCCTTCATATGCCCCTTGCAATAACTGACTGTTAAACAGCATTTTGACTTCAGGCTACTTTTTTTTTTTTTTTCCCTACCCCCCCAATTCTCTTTAAAGACCAAATAGTCAATACAATGGATGTTTTGATGGACACAACTTTTAAAATATTTTTAATTCTACCTTTAGATTACACTCCAGAGATCGACTCTTTTCATCTGAATACTAAGAAAGAGAGAGAAAAAGAAAAACAATCTCAAAAAGCTAAAGCACAGCACAAATTTCTAAAGATTACTTTTCAATGTTATCCAAAATACAATGAATGGATCAATAAATAAATAAAAATTCTATCAAATGTTAATTCGTTATGAAACCACTCTTTTCTTTGTGTACATATCCATTGGTAACATACATCCTATTACCAACTATCTGTGATGAATTTTACCCCTGCATGTTTCTTCCCATGTTTTCTTGTGCCAAAATCTCCAATTCTGAAAACATAGCTTTATCAAACGGGGTACATTGTTGTCTGCCAGTATTTCCCACTTTTTATTGTCTATATTATAGACTACTCCATTCAGAATGATAGTCTGTTTCCTTTTGTTAACTAATTCCATGTTTCTAAATCAGCCGTGGTTCACCTGGAAACTTGTTTATCATTTTCTTTCAAAGCAGAAACTTCTATTATCTGTGCAGATAGAAATATTCCAGACAGGAATATGTTTTAATAAGGCTTGATTAGAATGTTCAAGATTAACATTTCAGATTCTGACTGAAAATCAGAAGGAAGAATAACACTGAAAAACTGTAGGTGTTGGTTTGGAGCTAAAGAAAATATAAGAATGTTGAACAAGCATCAGACAACCTCAACGTTTGAGATCCCTTTGTTCATTCATAATACCACATCAAAAAGCACATTACCCAGACTCAGTTAGAAACCCTTTTGGGTATGTGTGAAACAAAATTCTGCAGCAACAATGCAGTAAGTGGAACATCCTACAGCCTTGCAGCAAAGTGACATGGCATATGCTAAAAAAACTAGTCAGGTCATGTGCCTGCACAGCCATTGATACACAGGAGCAATTTTGTGCAGAAGATAGTTAATCCCCTGTTTTGTGTATATTCTAGTGCTGGCATGCTGGTCAGTGAATTACATAATCATTACACAGATATATTTGCTGGTGTTGGTACTTTGTCATCTGTAAGTGCCCTGGGACTCTATCCTGGCATTTGCTGGGACAATATTGGAGGACTACACCAAAGACAGCATGCCAAAATAGTGTATCTTCTTTTATGTATTTATTTATTTATGATGCCTGTTGTTTACATGATTTTGCTTACTGCAATTACTCAAATATTGTTCATATATCGTTTGGAAAAATGAAATTTGAAATAGGCCCAAACTATGCTAAAGAATGCAATTATTTGACAGTATGGAAAGCAATATCCCAGAACCTGAGCATACATGTATTGCCCAGAACTGTTTAATGTAGATCTAGCCTCTCTAACCAGAAAAGGCTCAGATCACTCACCCTTAGAAGTAACCAAGTATTTATGTAATTTTTTTTAGAGTGGCTACACTTTGGATCATGGTTTTATCATCACTGATATTAGATTTTTGTGAAATAAAGCAGTACAATGGAAGCTGACACCAGATTATTTGCTAATATACTTCTATCAATATGCATACACATGCACAAGTGGCAATTGAAAGCACAGATGTGGTATCTTGTTCATTATCTCAGTGATACTATGTGCTACTTTTCATTCATCCACACTGTGCAATATGAGATGACAGTCCTGCACCACAACAGCTTTTGGTTCTCAAGGTCAGGAAAGGCTCCAGAGAGGGTTATTTGAAATTCTTTGTAGTTCTACTATAACACTGCTTGCACACTGCAGCATCATATGCTTATCTGCAATCTGTTCTGGGGATTGGTAGTATTTTACTAGTAGCAGCACAGAGAATTCCAAATAATAAACATGTGGTTAACAAGGTTAAAATGATAGTAAATATGTGCTAGCCAAAAACTGTAAGTCCCAGTTGTGGAAGACATTTAGCTGGTTTGAATAAATCACTTAGTCAATGTCTTCATGCTGATTTTTTTTTTCCCTGTATTGAGAATTTAATGTGGCTCTTTTGAAAAGAAACGTTAAGTGTTCACAACAACAGTTGTACTCTATTCTGTATTCAACTTTCGATATGTTTTGATATTCTGCAATAAGCATTCTGAAGAAACAGCTAAGGGATTGTAAAGTAGGTGCCAAAGTTGACATTTCTGGCTTAAATCTCTCTGGATAGTCACAAGTCAGCATGATAAGACAGTCCAACACGTGTTTTAGTGTTTATGAAATCTGTGTGTTATAGTTATGAGCAGCATAAAACTCAGGAGAAAATGAATAATTGTCGCTCTCTGGACTTATGATGGTGTATACTAATAAGAAAATATAAGAAAAAAAAAAAGACGTCAACATTTAAATGCTGTCTATCCTACTTACTGAAATCAGTTAGGATTCTCCTGGGAGGCAAAAAATTTCCTGGCAGTAATAATGTAATTTGCATCATTGTGCATATATACATTGGATATAAGAAACAATTTATTTATTTATTTATTTTCTACAGTGAGGACAGTTAAGACACTGGTGCAGGTTGGCCAGAGAAACTGTGGATACCTCATGACTGGAAGTGTTCAACATCATGTTGGACAGGGTTTTTAGCAACCTTTATCTAACAAATAGACGTCTCTGCTCAATTCTGCTCAGCTTTTGGCTAACACAGCACTCATGATAAATTCTAATATAAGCTGTGAGCAGGACCTTTGGATCAAAGTGAGAGCAACACATGCCCAGGGCGGTGGTGGAATTCCCGTCCCTAGAGCTGTTTAAGGAAAGGTTGGATGCGGTACTTAGGGACATGGTTTAGTGGGTGATATTGGTGGTAGGGGGATGGTTGGACTGTATGATCTAGAAGGTTTTTTTCCAAACTTAATGCTTCTATGATTCTATAGGCAGGACAAAATGGACAGGAAGATCAACATCCATCCACTAAATTTTCTAAAATTAAGCCTTAAATTTTATCTGAAGTGAACAACAACAAAAAAAGTGTCAGTTCTCACTAATTTCTAGTATTGTTCATTGCCTCTATACTAATGTGTTTTTCTTTATGTGAAGCATAAAATGTTGATCTATCTTTGACTGTCCATTACCATAAGTTTCATTCAGAGTCTGTGCCTCAAAATGTGAGCAATATCCTTCACTTTTGAACTGGATCATTATATTGCAGTAGGACTGTTCCCCAGTCAAGTATCTTCAATAGGTTTAAATTAATTTTAATCTATTCTTCAACAGTTTCTGTAAATCTTAAGGGTGACTAAATCTAAAGTGTGACTAAAAGGTGTAAAAATAGAAGATACAATATAGAATGCAACAAAACAGACTTAGGTAGTTCAGAACTTGAACTTATTAAACATTTTCAGCACTAAATTCATATAACATGTAGAGTGAGTACCATTAAAATCTTGACATTTAACACTGATGGCAGTTAAACTTCATATGGTATTTGCAGTAGTCCCCATTCCAAGCATAGGGGAACTGCAAATACCTCACTAATGGTAAATACCACAGGGTGTTAAATGTCAAGACTTTAATGGTTCACTGTAATTATTATGGGATAGATTCTGATAACTTTTCTCTGAATAGGTAGAATCTTCCTCCTCTGAAGAATGTCAACAGGAGTATTTTTGATAATGTTTACTACAAGAAAGAACTCATCTTTGTAGGCTCATTATGATGTATTTGCAAATCGAATATAGAATAATGGTGCTATGTTATGTTCTTATATGCCATTTAGCTTTTCTTTAAGCTGTTTTTGTAGATCCATTTCCCAAACAGGAAAGGCCACTACAGCATAGTTTAATGTAATGCCTGCTTGATATATTGCAGCAGGTTATGATCATGCATGAAATACATAAACACGGCATTGAACTTTGAGCAAAATAAATAAATAAATAAAAATCTACTGGGGGAAACATATATTTTTTTGGGCTTGAGTGTTGGGTTATACAAGCCATGTAGAATTTTATTAGTGTATTAGTTGTAAATAGTAAGATTTCAGTAGTGACTGGGGAAGGCAGGGCTGCATGTGGGGCTTCTGCAGGGCCATTGCCCATCACAGCCAGTTCCTGACAGCTCAGGCTAGCCCAGCTCAGGCACAAACTGAGCTTGTTGGAGGAGTTTATGGCACCTCAGTGAAAACACATTAAAAAAAAAAAGGCAGAAAATGCTGGAGAAAGAGAGGAGAAAGAGACAAGGCAACGGAAAAAACAAGGTCAGAGGAGTAGGAGGTGCTCCATGGATGCACCATCAAAGGGGCTGCATACTCTAGAGGGTCCATGCAAGGGTATATCCACAAGAGGTTTTGGAAGACCCACACCATAGCATAGAAAGAAGGAAGGAACAGCAGAAGAAAAAAAAAAAAAAAAGAAAAAAAAAGTCAGTCACTGACCCCAGCATCCTGTGTCACTTGCTTTACTGAAGGCACTAGGTATAATCTACAGTCTACAATCTATAATCTAATCTATCTAATCTACAGTCTACAGAAGGAGAGAGGTATCTGGAGGTTAGGAAGCGGGATGAGGAGAGCTGCTAACCAGGGCCAACTGGCTAGTATTTTCCTAGTTTATGCTTGCTCCTCATATAGCATGAATGCATACATTAAGTAAAGCAAAGTAGTGTTGAATTCTTGTATTTCTGTTTGACCCCCAGAGGTTATGGGGATTGGCTCTAAGATCGCTTGGTGGGTAGTGCATCTATCCACTTAGAATCACAGAATCACAGAATCACAGAACTGTATGGGTTGGAAGGGACCTGGAAAGATCCAGAAGGTCCAACCCCCCTGCCAAAGCAGGTTCCTCAGAGCAGGCTGCCCGGGTAGGCGCCCAGACAGGCCTTGAATATCTCCAGAGGAGACTCCACAACCTCCCTAGGCAGCCTGTTCCAATGCTCTGTCACCCTCACCGTGAAGAAGTTCTTTTGCATGTCAGTGTGGAACTTCCTATGCTCTAACTTCAAAGCCATTGCCCCTTGTCCTATCCCCACAAACCACTGAGAAGAGGTTGGCTACATCTTTCTGTCCCCCACCCCTCAGATATTTATATACACTGAGGAGATCCCCTCTCAGTCTTCTCTTCTCCAGGCTGAACAGACCCAGGTCTCTCAGCTCTTCTTCAGCTAATCACTTCATAGGGAAGATGCTCCAGGCCCCGTATCATCTTTGTGGCCCTCCGCTGGACTCTTTCCAGGAGATCCCTGTGTTTCTCGTACCGGGGAGCCCAGAACTGGACACAGTACTCCAGGTGAGGCCTGACCAGGGCAGAGTAGAGGGGGAGGATCACTTCCCTTGACCTGCTGGCCACACTCCTTTTAATGCTGGCTCATGGCCAACCTGTCATCCACCAGGACCCCCAGGTCCTTTTCATCAGAGCTCCTCTCCAGCAGGTCGTTCCCCAGCCTGTACTGATACTTTGGGTTGTTCTTTCCCAGGTGCAGGACTATACATACACTTGCTCTTATTAAATCTCATTTGGTTTCTTCCTGCCCATCTCTCCAGCTGGTCCAGGTCTCACTGAATGGCAGCACAGCCTTCTGGCATGTCAGCCACTCGTCCCAGCTTTGTATCATCAGCGTACTTGCTGAGGGCAGACACTATTCCCTCATCAAGGTGGTCAATGAAGATGTTAAACAAGACTAGACCCAGCACCAACCTCTGGGGAACACTGCCAGTCACAGGCCTCCAGCCGGACTCTGCTCTGCCAATCTGAGCCCTCTCAGGTCTCTGACCCTCTGAGCTCGGTCAGTCAGCCAGTTCTCAACCCACCTTGCCATCCACCTTGCCGTCCACCTTGCCATCCACTCATCTATTCCACACTTTCTCAGCTTTGCTAGTAGGATGTCATGGGAGACAGTATCAAAAGCCTTGCTAAAGTCAAGGTAGATGACATCCACTGCTCTCCCCCCATCTACCCAGCTGGTGATGCCATCATAGAAGGCAACGAGGTTGGTTGAGCACAACTTCCCCTTGGTGAATCCATGCTGATTAACTCCTCATAACCTAGATTTAGCAGAAGTTCTGAAATTCATCATCTGGGTGATCATATTAACAATACGGAAATATAGAAGTGTAGAAATATAGTTGCTTCTTTTCTTTGCTAGTACTTTTATTTCCATGGTAAAAAGGTACATAATTTTCATAGTGGACAACTGGCTTGCCACTTCACTTGCCAGTCACAAACTTTTGTATTAGAAATTGTTTCCACAGAAGAAATAGCTTTCACTACACCCTGTAAGGAAATATGGTCCATTCATTTGGAGCCGTTGAAAAGCAAATCTTTTGCCTTTTTGTTGTTTTGACATCTTTTTATCACTTTGCTTTTAAATACAACTGAATCTGAAGGCAAATCTTCTAATGAGCTTTTAGACTATTTGTATAGTGAAGAGAAGGCTACTTGCTTAATATGCAGGCTTTGTTAAAATCTTGTTTAGATGTTATGATGTAAAATAAGCGTTATGTAATTTTGAAGCTATTCATTTTCAATCAAAAAAGCTTAACTCTCACTAGTTCAAGGATATTGGAATGGTTCCTTTCTGGCCCTCTGCACCTCTATTTTTTTCCATCTATATTGAAGATGAAAACTAACAGTGCAAGGCTTTAGGGTAGATTCTGTTGTGTAGTGGTTTTACTAGTGAATTCTGTAAAGTGATTGTGGCCATACAGTTGTGCAGATCTGTAAGTAGAAATATCTTTCAACTCCATGCTTTCCACATGAGTGAACAACCTTGTAAGAGTGGAGACTTGAAATCTAGGCTCTCATTACCATCTTCTGTCTTATCTCCAGCTTGAAAGTATTACAAAATGTCCTTTCATTATACCAGCATGCAGCATGCTATTCAGCAAATACAGTACAATGAAGAAAGTAAAAGATATATCAATACAAAATAGCAGTTGACATCTGGAACACACAAAAGTCAGTAGAGTCAAAGTTATGGTTCCCAAAGAAATCATATCTCCCTCACATAAACATATTCAATATATATGCACAAATTGGCTGAATTATGGTATCTATGGGAACAATATCTCTGGATATAAAAATGTCATTTCTCTGTGTAGAGAACTCAAGTAGGAATTGTCTTTATTAATAATCAAAGTTTCTTGGATCCCAGAAATGCATCCATAAAAGTGGCATGAGCACCATGAACCCATAAGTAGTTTCCCTGATCCTTCTATTTAAGATTTCTATGACTGTTAGTTTAAACTTTTCCCTTTGGTCTTAACTGATGAGCTTTATGTCATTCTATGGAATTTGCCTATCATTCACATCAGAACAGGGAGTTTTTATTGCTTGAATGTTCCAAGACTCTACATCTGTATGACAACATTAATGGGTGCAATAAGCTAGACAACAGAGGTATTCAGAGGTTTTCCAACTGTTAAAATTTAAACTCTGGTACTTAATGTGTGATTTGAAAAGTACAAAAATTCATGATTTTTCTAGCACTGATTTTGCAGATTGAAGATGACATGGTCTAACAATTTGTGTGAAAAAGAAAAAAAAAACAACAATGAAATGTAGGGTGCTAATTAGCTGTTGGCACAAAACAAGTAATGCACTTTCAACAATAACAAGGAATTGCAATTTCAGGTTTGTAGAATACATTAGAAAAAATATAAATGGTGAATCAGTATTCATATCAAAACTTGATAATTAAAAACTTTATTTTAGATGTTCAGGTTTTATTTTTGTTTGTTAGTTTTCTGAGTATCATTGAAATTTCCCTTTTGCTCATGTTGTGGGCTTTTTATTATTTTTATACTTTTGTGTATGAAAATTAACAAAGACAGCTCTGTATAACCTACTTCAAAATTGTCTTTCAAAATTCTGTTTTTAGAGGATGGAAGTATCAGTAGAGGATATAGTAAAAAGCAAAGTTGTCTTACATACTTTGTTTATGATCTGTATTGCTCTAATACACCTCTGAAAATTCCATCACAGATTGTTCTGTTTACATAGCATTGTTTTTTCTTTCAGAAGTTGGTATAGGAGGAGAGATTTGGAGTTAAAAGTTTAATATTTCATTCTCCCTTTCATATAGTTATCGTATAGGATGCAGTATTGAATATGAAGGATTTATTACAAGTTTTTACATGCTTTTTTTTTTTTAATTTTTTTTTTTCTGGAAGAAGACAGAGTAGAATATTGCAGTGTCCTACTTTAAATTTTATCCAAAGCTTTGCTTTTTACTTACAAAATTATATTAAGTGAACACATTCTGATTGAATAAAAGATCCCATCAAACTGATGATAATGTATCATCAAACATGATATGAATACTTTCCAGATTTATTTATTTATTTATTTATAATTCTGGTCCTGGGCCATTTTTCTATTTTGTTTTCAGTATCCAAAAAAAACTTATCAGGCGACTCCAAATACTTTAAATGTTCATATTATGATGCTAAATCTGATTGTTAAATTTTAATAGTTTTGAGTATTATCTTTTTAATTTATGTCTGAGGTTTGGTACCTCAGAAAATGTATACTATCTCTAAAAATAAAGGATGATAACCAAAACATTCCAATGCCCACTAAGATCAGTGAGATTAATTCAGCTGAGTTTATGTCTGGTTTCTTGCGAAAAGAAAACAAACAAACAAACAAACAAACAACACAAAAAAATGGGGATCCATTATGTTTCAAAGAGATTCACTGCTCAAGACCAAGTACCAAACCTAGAAAAACTCAAAGTAATGCATTTTCTGATTTCATGTGTTCAGTTTATGAGTCCTCTGTCAGCAGACTGATTAAAATAGGATCATAATATTAGAGATTTGATATGAAATAAAAAAATGTCAGACTTCTTCTTGGGTTCCATGCTCAGCACCTAGTACAACAGAATGGAGAGAGAGAAAAACTTTTGACTAAATTAGGTATCCAAGCTCCAACATATTTGTGTTGATACAGTAATTTTGTAAATGGGATTAGTATGATATGTAGATTGCTAAATATGTATTATCATTTTCAAAATGTTGAATATGAGTAGGAATCTGTAGGACAGAATTTATCTAACCTAAATAAAAATATTAAAATTTTCAGGCAAATTGTTTCCTAAAAGTGCCTATTTGTATTCACTGACAATAAACATAGTTTAGCTTAGATGTAGGTGTAGACCTGTAGGCCTCCAAAACCAGGTGACACTAATCCTGCTTGCTATGTTTGTTATTTTTTTTCCCCTTGTTTTGACCTTTCCCTTGATTTGACCTTTCCCAAATCAGCAGGGTAATCAGGAGATTTTTTTTTTTTTTATTAGAATTTGCTTGCTTGTTTTTGTTTTTTTCTTCCGTTATGTTACTTTGAATCTCTTCATGTTTAGAACATTGCTGGTAGTGCCATCCTTGAGAAAGCAAGGGAAGTATGAATAGGCAAAATATTATGTATTTATTTTATACAATCGCTTGACTTTCTTTACTATTTTAAGATTTTAGTAGAACAGCAATGTAAAGAGTAGAGGAATAGATCCCAGAGGCATTAAAAAAATTACCAGATTTAACATCTGCTGTAATGAAATGGAGTATGGGTAAAATGATAAAAGCTGTAGCCTGTTTTTATACAGAAAGATTAATGAAGATTTGTGATCTTGAAACAGAGAGTGATTTTTATTAATTAAAGAACAGTCTATTACAATAACATTTTTTGTTTGTTTTCCAGTGGAATGTACATGCTCTAAATCCCAGTTTTAATCTGGTACAGGATTTAGTGATAATGTGCAACATATGGTATAGAGGCAAAATATCAATGCTGACATAATGACAGTTCAATAATAAAGTAAAGGAGTATCAGTGTATATGATATTAGATACTCAGTTCATCGTATGAAGACTCAAAGGTATGAAAAATAGAGAACAAACCTCCTCTGTCACATTCACATATATAGAAGGATATATCTAGCTTATATATATATATATATATATATATATATATATATATATATATATATATATATATTCATATTCTTCAACCTCAAACACTGTTAGAACCTTTTAAACCTTTTAAAGTCCTGGAAAACAGGACATGAGTATTTGGATCACCCTACTACATGATTGCATCGTGTACCAACTTAATTGAGCTAGAAGGTTTTTCTTTATATCCTTTAGCTGTTTATGGAATTCTCAGAATGATCCTAAATACTAGAAATAGATTGACACCTTTTATTCAGAACCACCCGCAATGTCAACAAAACAACAACCAAAAAAACCAACCAAAACCATACATCCATTACATAATTATTATTTTTTCTTATGGAGCATATGTAAGTGCAATACATAAGTGCATGTCATCTGAAGCCTCTTACATCATAACATTATCTTATAAAGGAAACCATTGGGTTATGCTTCATAATTTTATTTCTGGTACCGTTTTCAGGATATTTTTTATTTATTTATTTCAGCAAGGCACAACAAACCCATGCCACGCTACAGGCTGGGGGAAGAGTGTCTGGAAAGATGCCTGGCAGAAAGGGACCTGGGGGTGTAGGTTGACAGCTGGCTAGCAGTGTGCTCAGGTAGCCAAGAAGGCCAGTAGCATCCTGGCCTTCCATTCTTGATCCATTCTTGTATCAAGAATAGTGTTGCCAGCAGGACCATGGGGTCCCCATGTACTCAGCTCTGGTGAGGCCATACCTCAAATACTATGCTCAGTTTTGGGTCCCTCAGGAAGGGACCTCATTGAGGCCTTGGATCATGTCCAACAGGGGCAATAAAGCTGGCGAAGGGTTTAGAAATCTAGTATTACAAGTAGTGGCCGAGGGAACTCAGGTTTGGCCTAGAGTAAAGGAGGCTCAGGGGAGACCTTATCGCCCTCTACAATTACCTTAAAGTGAGCTATATCAAGATGGGGATTGGGTGCTTCTCCCAAGCACCAAGTGATAAGGGGAAATGGACTAAGTTTTCAGGAGAGGTTTAGGTTGGATATTAGGATAAATTTATTTACTGCCAGGGTTGTGTACCATTGGAATACACTACCCAGGGAAGTACCTGAATGATTCTATGACATTTATTTATTAAATTACAAAGTGGTTAAGGCACAGAAGGCATGTGTCCTTCAGTTGCTGATGGTATAGCTAAGCAAACATAAATATACAAAAAAAGCATAATTACATAACTAAATGATTTGAAATTGGCATCTCTGCCAATTTTGTACAAGTTGTTAGTCATGGAAAATGCCTTTTTTATCATAATCAAATGAATTCATAGAATGCATCCCAGAAAACCAACATAAATGCTATTTACTTTTGTACAATTGTTTACATAATTTATGGAGACGGCAGACAGGTTGACAGCAAATTGATACTAAGACAAATCTGCTTCACACAACTACAGTTAATCAAGTTGTCCTCTGGATGTACTGAATGGAATGTTAGCTGATATAATCCCCGAAGAAATTAAGAAACTAAAATTATTTGAAAAAATGTTTATCCAAAACATGCAACCTCTTTCAAATCTTGTTTGTCTGAATACTAAAAGTGAATAAACTTCCCTCTAACTATTACGTAACAATAATATATTCTTTATTCTACTCTGTTTGGAGGAAAATACATCTCATTTATCTATCTATGCTCTTCATTCTAATTTTGTCTTTCCTTGGAGAAATATGCTTTTAAAGTACATCTTAAAGTCCCAGAGTCTTTCTTATTTAGACAAAATCACAGGTTCGTAGAAAGATTTGGAACAAATAAAAAAATTTCTTGGTGCTCTTCTGAGTTAATAAACTCCTGTTTATATTCTGTTAAAATGTCTTCTTGCCCTGTCTTTGTTTTCAGTTAATGACTGTAAAAACACATACAAATCATAGAATGTCATATAAGAAAACAAATACTAAAATGTTTTATCTCCAATTCCATATCTGAGCTATGATTTAAATGATTTTTAAATACATACTTTTGTAAGTAATATGAATACAAATTATAAAATGTAAGTTTGTTAGCTTGTCAAGTGTGGAGATCATGGAATCATAGAATCATAGTTTATCCTGAACTGAAAGGGACCCACAAGGGTCATCGAGTACAACTCCTGTCTTTGCATAGTACTACCTAAAAATTAAACCATATGTCTAAGAGTGTTGTCCAAAAGCTTCTTGAACTCTAGCAGTTTTGCTGCACTTTCCTGGGGATCCTTTTCCAGTGCCTGACCATCCTCTCAGTGAAGAACCTTTTTCCTAATATCCAGCCTGAATCTCCCCAGTGCCACTTCATGCCATTCCCTTAGGTCCTATCACTGGTCACCAGAGAGAAGAGATCAGCGCCTGCCCCTCTGTTCCTGTCCATGATGAAACTGTGGGCCATGATAAGGTTGCTCCCTTAGTCTATATTTTCAAAGCTGAACAAAACAAGTGACTTCAGCTGCTCCTCATACATCTTGACCTCTAGACACTTCACCATTTTCATTGCTTTCCTTTGGATACTCTCTGATAATGTCCTTTATATACTATTGTGCCCAAAACTGCACGCAGTACTCGACGTGATGTTACACCAGTTCAGAGTAGAGACAATCATTTCCCTTGACTGGCCAACCATGCTGTGCTAGATGCACCACAAAATACGGTTGGCCCTTTGGGCTACCGTGACAGACTGTTGACTCATAGTCAATTTACCAATGGAGAATACTCCCAGATAGTTTTCCTAAGGGCTTCTCTCCAATCTCGTGTCCCTCAGACTGTATGCATATCCAGGATTACCATGTCCTAGTCACAGAATCCTGTGACTTGGTCTCATTAAATTTCATGCAGTTCTGATTGCCCACCACTCTAATTTTTCAAGATTTCTTTGTAAGGCCTCTCTGCCCTTGAGGAAGTCAACAATTCCTCCTAATTTAGTATAATCTTCAATCTTACTCAGTGTGCACTCGAGTCCTGCATCTAGATCATTTAGAAAAAATCATTAAAGAGAACTGGCCCTAAAACAGAGCTCTGCGGGACCCCACTAGTGACTAGCCAGCAGCCTACAACCCTTTGAGCCCAACCTGGCAGCCAATTGTTAGCTGTATGCTAGACATTTTGTCCAGAAGGATTAGTGTGAGAGAATATCAAAAGCTTTGCTGAAATCCAAAAGATTACATATGTTGGCTTCCTCTAGCCAACTAGTTGTGGCAATCTTTTTTTTTTTTTTTTTTTTTTTTAAAAAAAAAAAAAAAGCAAGCAAAAAACAAGTTAGTCAAGCAGGACTTTCCCCTGTTGATTCTGTGTTGACTGTGAGCAATGACTCCATTGTCTTTCCAGTGTTTTTCAATAACTCCCAGGATAATTTCTCCAAAATAGGACTAGGTGATCAAAATTGGTCTAGGTGATCTTGTCATCAATCTAGTCCTCAAAATTGGACTAGGTGATCTTGGAGGTGTCTTCCAACCTAGATGATTCTGTGATTCTGTAAAAATTTTAACAGGCACTGAAGTGAAGCTGGCAGGCTTGTAATTACCAGGGTATTCTTTCTTGCCCTTCTTGAAAATTGGATAATGTTTGCCAACTTCCAGTTGACTGTGACGTCTCCAGATTCCCCAAACCGTTGAAAAGCATGAGAGATGTCACGTGATGACATCAGGCAGCTCTTTGAGTACCCTGGAATGAATCCCATCAGGCCCCATAGACTTATGTGTGTCCAGATAGAGCAGCAAATCCCACACAAGTTAGGGGTTGGCTTGGAATTTATCGTTCCTGCAGTCTCTGTCCTTCTTGGGCCAGGCACCATCAGGTGCCATCATGGTTCCAGGCACCATTATGGTTCCAGGCACCATCATCAGTGTTAAAGATAGAGATGAAGAAGGCATTACATGCCTTTGCTTTATTTATGACTCTCTGTGCTGTGGCCTCACCAAGTAACAGACCAAGGTTATCTCTGGTCCTTCTTTTTGCTGTTAATATATGAACTCCAGGTCTGGAGTCCCCAGCACAAGAAGGATATGGATCTGTTCAAGCGGGTCCAGAGGAGGGCCACAAAGGTGATCAAGGAGCTGAAGCTCCTCTCCTATGAAGATAGGCTGAGAGAGCTGGGAGCGTTCAGCCTGGAGAAGAGAAGGCTCCATGGTGACCTTACTGCAACTTTTCAGTACTTGAAGGGGGCTTATGAAAAATATGAAGATCAACTCTTAGCTCAATCAGATATTGACAGGACAAGGGGGAATGGTTTTATGTTAAAAGGTTTAGATTAGAGGTTAGGAAATTTTTCACTCAGAGGGTGGTGAGGCACTGGAACAGGTTGGCAAGTGAGGTTGTGGATGCCCCATCCATGGAGGTGTTCAAGACCAGGTTAGATAAGGCCCTGAGCAACCTGATTTAATGGGTGGCATCCCTGCCTATGGCAGAGGTATTGGAACTAGATGATCTTTGTGGTCCCTTACAACACGAGCTATTCTATGACTCTATGATTCTATGAACTCCTCCACTTGCCTTTGGCCTGGCTAGAAGCAAGGGCTTCCTACTACAGTACTTCCTATAACATGCAACTGAAATCATGTATTACACTGGTTTAAAGGCCTATTCCTATCCTTGTCCTTTTGGACTAGGCCATAGTGTTTAACATTGCAATGAACTTCTCCCTTCACCATGCCCCAGACTGGGCAGGACATAAATAAACTTTCTATGCCAGATTCACCAATAAAATAATGCTAATTCTTAAAAAGAAAATGGATAAATCATTCCAGTTTAGTTGAGAAAAATACTACGTACAACTGTGGTGGTTTTACCTTGCTGGACCTTCACCACAAAGCTTGCTGAACTTCACTACACTCTCTCAATCTCCCTCCTCAGAAGAAAAGGGGAAGAAAATACAATGCAAAGGTCTCAAGGGTTGAGACAAGGACAGGGAAATCACTCAACAGTTATTGTCACAATCAAAACAGAAGCAGCATAGGGAGATTAATATAATTCATTACCTATTACTAACAAGATAGAGCAGTGAGAAACAAAGGAAATAAACTAAACACACCTTCCCTCCACCCACCCTCTTTTACCTCCTCCCCCAAGCAGTGCAGGGGAACAGGGAATGGGGGCTGCAGTCAGTCCCTAATGTGTCATCTCCACCACTCCTTCACAGTCACTCTCAGCCCCTGCTCCAACTGGGGGTCCCTCCCACAGGACAACAATCTGCTTCACCATGGCACCCATGAGCTGCAGGGAGACAGCCTGCTCCACCGGGGGCCTCTGCACAGACCACAAGGGAACTTCTGCTCCATGGCTGGAGCACCTCCTGCACTCCTGCTGCACTGACCTGGGGGTCTTCAGGACTGGTTCTCATTCCTCGCTCTCCCAGCTGCTGTTGCACAGCAGGTTTTTGTTTGTTTGTTTGTTTATTTGTTTATTTTTATATATATATATATATTTTTTTTCCAATCTGCTTTCCCAGAGGCCCAACCAGCGTTGCTCACTGGCTCAACTTTGGCCAGCAGCAGGTCTCTTGTGGAGCCAAATGGAGCTGGCTCTGATCTGACATGGAGCAGCTGCTGGGCTCTCCTCACAGAGGTCACTCCTGCAGGCCCCCCTGCTACCAAACCCTTGCCAATACATTCTTTGAACTTTTCTAAAATTTAATCTCTTGTTTTCTAATTGGACCAGCAGGAAGACTCCTTTAACCAGAGAAGCATGTTCATCTCTGTTTACTTCCTTGTTTTCCAAATTGCACCCCTGTAGAACCTGGCTGAAATAAAAGGATTAACTGAAACTGAGCCAATTTAGCAGATAAAAACTGCAAGAATGCTGGCAGAAATGGTACCCAGCTTCTTGTTTTTGACAATATAAATAATGTTAACTGCTATGCAAATTTTGTCACGAAACTGCTGCTTATTCTACAAAAATTTGTACAATCCATGAAGGTAGCAGCTGGTAACTGTAGTTAAAGCTATTCAAAACCAAACTGGGAGTATTAAAAGAAACTGGACTTAATGCGTGCACTGATTTGTGGATTTAATTACTTGTTTGCTTTCCTTAAACGTATATTGTATAACCAGATAGTGAATAAAGTGACACTGATGAGTTTCTGGGAAAACATCTCAAACATTCGGAAGGCTGAAGACTTATAAGCCTTGACATATATTGCAATAATATAGACATTATCAAATATTTGCTATCACGAATGATGCTCACACTAATGTATTTTAGGCAAAATCAGAATAGGGTAAATGGTGGCCTACCTCAGATAATTATCTGACATTTGAGGAAGAGTTATTTTCCCATTTTCTTAATTAGCTAGTGGCCCGTTTCATAATACAAAGTCTGTCCTACTTTTCCACTAATTTACATTTTTTCTTTTTTTAATCTAATTGATACGTAGTTTCTAAGCTTTGGAGGTATGTGTATATCTGTATATGTATATTCGTACTTGTGCTACATACTTGTGTTACAAATATACATATTTGTAAGTGTGACTTCTGGGAATACACTGTCATACATTCTATAATAGGATTTTCATATATTGCAAAACATTCCATGTATAGAGAAGGGAAAGGATAAGCTTGCTGGTTTTCCCTTTAGCTTTCTTCTTGAAATGAACCCAAGCTTCAGCTAGGAAATGTATTTCAACCCAAGATACTTCAAGGTTCTCCAATTTAAATTACATGTCTCAAAAATTATATATACATATATATATGTACACACACATGTATTTCTAATTCATTGTTTTACTATATAAAAGAGGAGATTGTAATGAGGTAGACAGCTAGTATGAATTATTTACTCTATGCTGTGTGGTGATACTACTGACCTTGTACATAAAATAAATAAATAAATAAATAAATAAATAAATAAATAAATAAATAAATAAATAAAATTAGATGCTCCTTCTACCTTTACCATTTATAACACACTGAATGCATGTTCGATAAAGATTTTGCAGTATTGGTTTAGAGTAACTCCAGAAATAGCTTTCCATAGCTGTCCAAGAATTTCTGATAATGTTAAGAAGTTCAAACAATTATTATTATTTTAAGTTGATGTGAGACAGCATAGCATTTTCAGGGATTATGGCTATTTCAACTAAAAATGAGTGAATCAACTCAGATAAAACAAGAGCTAACCTAGCCCTTGTCCATTCCTTGAATTAAACTCCTGTTGACATTTGTAAATGTCATAACATTTACATTTTTTCAAACCATTTTTTTATGTCTTGACTACTGCTTTGGAATGATGAGACCAAGATATTGTAAATGAATCTGACTTTAAAAAGGACTGTGTTCCTATATCCTGGAAAAATCTGTTGTCTCAAAAAGACACAAGTAGAACTGAGCAAGAAAAATATATATATATATATTTTTTTGTCATCCTGCGTTTCCTGCTGTGTATCAAGATACATCAAGATGTATCAAACTTTCAAGGTTTGAAAAAACAACAACAGCAAAACAAACAGAGCTATAAGGCAGCCTAGCACACTTACCTGGGTAAAAAGAGGTTTGCTTCTCATCCAAGAAGCTATTTGAACTTTATTATTTATTTATTTTTTTAATCCCTTACAATCTATTTCAAATGCTGAGGATACTATTTCCTCTCTTTTTCTTTGAATAGAAATACTGTCTGTGTCATACTTGTGGAAGTTTCTAGTACCAGCTTCTTAAAAATATTTCAATTTGATAAATTTATATTTTAGATTAAAAATTATTTATTGAAATAATTGCAGTCATAGCCTATCGCAAGATGAATTTTGAAATCTGAGGAACATAAACCATCAATTGTAGCCAGATTTTTTCATTATTTAAAGAAAAAAAAGGAAAAGGACCGAACCTCTCTGTCTTTATTAATTAATTATTATTATTATTTTTCTCAAGAAATGAAACTGTAACCAACAACAAGAAAAAAAAATAAGAAAGGAAAGGTCCATTCAAACTCTCCCTATAAATACATGTGTGTGTCTAGATTTACTATGATCTCCACCAATGAGCTCTAAATCTTGGCTATATTATAGATATGATGTATGACGAACTCAAAGTAAACCATATACCTAATGTCAGTTTGCTTTAAGCACATCTGTCATCTTTTCTTTACTTTAAATGCTGAACTGTTTTTCCTTGGTAGCTGGGAAGCTAGCCTCTACTTTAAATAAAGTTTGAAACCTAAGTAATCTTTGAATAGATTCAATTTCCCTTATATCCAGAGTATTTTATTTTATTTATTTATTTATTTGGAAGCAAGAAAGGAGTCAAGAATAAATAGAAGAAAGATAAAATTATCAATTTTTATTTTTTTCCCCTCTGTTACTTTTGAAGTATATAAATGAAATTGCTTTCTGCCAAGTGTAAAGGAAGAGAAAGAATATACTGAACCCCAAGCAGAAATAGGAAAGAAAGTTTTCCACCATTATTTTAACTTCTGGATGAAAATGATAATATAATTTGAAAACACAATATAGCATAAGGACATTGAGGCCCTGGAACCTGTCCAGAGAAGGGCTATGAAGCTGATGAAGGACCTGGAAAATCCTTTGAGGAGTGCCTGAGGGAATGGAGTTGTTTAGCCTGGAGAAGGGGAGTCTCAGGGGAAATGTTATTGCTCTCTACAACTACCTGAAAGGAAGTAGTGGGGAGCGGGGGGTTGGCCTCATCTCTCAGGTAACTGGTGATTGAACTAGAGGGAATGGCCTCAAGTTGTGCCAGGAGAGGTTTAGATTAGAAATTAGGTGACATTTCTTCTCAGAAAGAGCAGTCAGGCATTAGAACGGTTTGCCCAGGGAAGTGGTGTCATCACCATCCCCGGGATGTTTAAGGTTCAAGGAAAAGTTGAACCTGGTGCTTAATAGACATGGTTTAGTGTGTTACATTGGTAGTAGGGTGATTTTTTTGGACCAGATGATCTTGGAGGTGTTTTTCAACCCTAATGATTCTATGATTCTATGATATTGAAAAATGAAATATTTATTTTCCACAAATGGAATACAATGGCTACTAAAAAGGAACAGTGAGTTGAAAAATTGTTTCTGTCAACAATTAAATTAAAGGTCTTTTTCAGTGGAAGATTTTCTTGTCTGAAACAAGCATCATTCTGAATTTGATTTTTACCTCTAATTGTGTACAAAGGGCATTGGTTTTCTTCCAGGGAAACTGTGCTGCTAGAGGTCAAAGAAAAAGAATGTCCCCTTCTGAAAACAAACAAACAAACAAACAACAACAACAACAAAAAACAACAACGTACAAATCATTTATTTTTACATAAAGAAGAATTTACACTTGCATACCAGTATGACCTCTGAGAGGTTTATTTTCTCACAGCCTTCCATGTACATTTGAAAAAATACAGGAGTATCCCCTGGTATTCGGGGACTATTTGATGCTAAAGATATGTGAAAGAACACAGACTAACTTCCTCCCACTATTGAGAGGGAAAAGGCTATTTACATCCATAAATGTTACCTGTTTTATTCTACATAAACAGCTTCAATACCTGAATATGGAAGGATTGAAAGTGATGAACATTTCCACTGTAATGTCACTAGATTTTGATTATATTATGTATTTCTATTTCTAATTATAATTATACATTTCTATTATAGGGTCTCTTTTCCATCCTATAAACCATCTCTAAACCATCCATCTTTCTTCATTTAATCTTACAGATTTATCACTCAATGATTTCTGCAGTAGACAATCTTATATTCAGTAACAAAAATCATAACGACTTAGATAACAGAAAAAAAAGGAAAAAAAAAATAAAAATCTCCTGTTTGTATTTTGCTTGTCTGATTAAAAAGGAATTAACCATTCAGAGAGCATCAGAGAGCAGTGTAAGTGATTAGTCCAGGACAGAAGCAAGCTGGACTACAGAATTTGGAGAATTTCACTGCAGTGGTATTCCTACCTACACTTCTCTTTGTACAGCAATAAGCTCCATTATGAGAAAGAGACAGGGCTTTTCAGAGCCATTCTTCCATAGAAATGAGACTGTAAATGGAATAAATTGATAAAAGTGTTTCAGTTTTATTTCCTTTCTTTAATCTGCCTAGAGTAAGTTTTTTTAAATATTATTATACTGAATTTCTACTTTCATAGTCAGGAATGTGTTCATAATTTTTCAGTGCATATTTATTATGATTTTTTTATATTTGGTTTCTACTTTGAGCTTTGAGCTTTGAGCAAGACGTGCCCATGATTTTGGTGTTATTGTTTCCATGGCTTTACTGAAATAGATCATTGCAGATATTTTATAAAGCAAGCTTTGAGGTGTCTGGACTCCTGGTGTTTAGCATCCCTTTTGTGTTTCCCAGTTCTGGAAAAAATAAACAAACTAATTTGGATCTGTTTCATTGCAGATTTAGACTGCAATCAGTTATATTTCTGTGGCTGCTGCTGTGCCAGAAGGAAATAGTTTTGACCTCCACTTGCACTCAGTTATTAATCACTGTCCACTGAGATCTGCTATTTTAACTGTACACCTCAAACTTTTCATTTCTAAGATGATCTGGGTTAAACAGAATACTTTCAGTAGCAGAGTTTTTGACAGAAATATGTATCAAGTAGGACACAGTGGAAGATTTTAAATGGTGTACGTAAGGGTAATTGTTTGGTGGTAGATTTTAAACGGGGTATGTATGGATGACATTTTGCAAGGGGTGAAAAACAGACGTCAGAGCAGCAAAAGTCACCTTCAAGTTTGGTTCAGTTGGAACCACAGTGACATGACTGTCAGGAATGGCATTGAGCTAAACAAAGCACCTCTAAAAACTGATCATGAGCTTAGAAAAACCTGAGACCTCTACTACTGCTGAAAACAGATGTAGGTTCCTGCAAGTGCTTGTAGCAGCTATTACACAAAATTTCATGATAATCAGCAGAAACTACTAGCACAGTGAAAACTGAACCTAGAAAAAGCTACATTTGGGGGGAAATTTAACATTGCCTTCTGAGTGATGGAATGGATATTTTGCTTTTTATCTTTATTTATTTATTTGTTAAACTCAACTGAAGTTTTAATAATTAAATTGTCATATGAATTAAGGAATGTAAGAATGTTAGATCAAAACCAAACCAAAACAAAACACGTCTTTTTTAATATAATTAAAAAAAAAATTAGAAAATCATCGGAATGAGAAACTGAGAGAACAGATTACATTAATGGAAATTGTTATATATTTTTAAAAAATCTTTAGTATTGCCTTCTTATGTTTTAGCTTAAACAGTTTTCATGAACAATGCAGAGTATCCTTTACTTCCTGTTTAAATACAGGAGATGACAATATTCTTTATATGGTAAACTTTTTTTCAGTAACTCATTGAAAAATTTTCTCATGGTCCAGGGCTGGGATGTCCACAGCTTCTCTGGGCAACCTGTTCCAGTGCCTCACTACCCTCAGAGTAAAGACTGTCCTTATATATAACCAAAACCTACCCTCTTTTACTTTAAAGCCATTACGCCTTGTCCCATCACTTCACTCCCTTACAAGGAGTCCCTTCCCAGCGTTTCTGTAGGCACCCTTTAGGTATTGGAAGTGCACTATAAGGTCTCCCCAGAGGCTTCTCTTCTCCAGGCTGAAAAACCCCAATTCCCTCAGCCTGTCTTCATAGACATTTAGATTAGAGGTTAGAAGGAAATTTTTCACTCAGAGGGTGGTGAGGCACTGTAACAGGTTGCCCAGTGAGGTTGTGGATGCCCCATCCCTGGAAGTGTTCAAGACCAGATTGGATAAGGCCCTGGACAACATGGTTTAGTGGGTGGCATCCCTGTCCATGGCAGCGGGGTGGATCTTTAAGGTCCCTTCACAGTCAAGCCATTCTATGATTCTATGATATCCTACTTTTTTTTTTTTTTTTTTTTTTTTTTTTTTTTTTTTCAATAAAAATCTTTTTAATCAGGAACACATTTATTTGAGGAAGAAACAATGAAGTGGAATATCAGAATGTTTTCAACATGCAATTATTTAAATTGTAAATGCAATATCTTTTCATTAAACTAAGTAGTAAGACTATATGTCTGATAGTCTTTATACTTGCAGTTAAATGTTTTCTAGAAAAATGTAAGAAGTATATTTATTATGAATAGGCTTTCCTCAATATTTTAACAGCAACAACAAATAGCAGCAACAAAAAATATAAAATTTTCAGACTACAGAATTTGCTCTCATGAAGATAAGCTAATTCACAAGAAATTTTATGAGAGAGGAAATTTATAGAATGAAAATCTATGGCCTGACTCTTCCATTTCTGCTTTCCAGAAGGTGACTATTTCAGTCCGTGCTAGCTGTTATGGTGAACAGAAGAAAATATAAGCACGGTAACACTCCAACAATCAAAGACACTGTATTCATAGGAGATACCTTCATTCTAATTATCTCAAAGGAAATCTAGATAACTTTCTTGAGTTTTTAACAGTTAAGTTTGCCACATAAAACTTTCCCAAAACGGACTGGACATGGAGCAAAGACTGGATGATACTAACAGTGACAGCAATGGACATTACAATTAAGTGATCTGTTTTTCTTCAAGAATGAACAAAAAGAAATATCAGTAGATACACATACAAAATCATGCATAAGGGTTAAAGATTTTGTAAGACACAGGAAGAATGAACCAATGGTTGCACTGTGACTTTGTTCATCTTATAGCTGGGTGAACAGATAAGTAATATGTGAAGACCTGAGGTTACCAAAATCCTTTGAAAACTTGTTGAGGAAGAAAAGTCAGGTAATTCCCAGGAGAGCTGAGGATGAAGCAAAAGCTGGGCAATAAGCTACTTCTGGAATGTGAAACCAGGCAATTAAATAGAGGCAGTCAGACTAGAGGTTAACTGTGATCTTTTTGCCTTGAAAATGATGAATTGGGTAAAGCCTGGGTCAGACATTCTCTCAGTGATCAACATACTTATGAGATTAAAAGGTGTGTTTATTTAAGGAGAAAATACTTTCAGAAAGACAAAGGGTCAAATATGTCAACTTGCAGTAACTCAAAATTAAACAAATATTTAAGTTTTGTGCTTTTGAATATATCTTACAGAGCAACATGAAAAAATGTACATTAATAAAAAAAATGTACACTAAAAATGCGCATTAATAACATTTGGATAATCATACACTAAGTTACACAAATAAATAAATAATAAATAAATAAACTACTAGAAAACCATAACAAGGGAAGGGAAAGGAAGGGAAGGGAAGGGAAGGGAAAGGAAGGGAAGGGAAGGGAAGGGAAGGGAAGGGAAGGGAAGGGAAGGGAAGGGAAGGGAAGGGAAGGGAAGGGAAGGGAAGGGAAGGGAAGGGAAGGGAAGGGAAGGGATTTATCTTTCTCTCTTTCTCTCTTTTTTCTCTCTTTTATTTCTCTCTTCTTTCTTTATTTCTTTCTTTCTCTCTCTCTCTCTCTCTTTCCTTCTTTTCTTTCTTATGCAATATACATAGACAAAGCTGAAATGAAATGGAGGATGTTATGAGTAAGGAAAATATCACTGATATAAAACAGCTGCTGATATAAAACAGTTGCTGACAGTCTGTGGTCTGCCAGGTACATCAGCTGATTCCTGGTTCATTTCTCCAATTTGTGATATGATGACATTGGTGATGGTTTGACCAGATGGTCTTGAAGGTCTTTTCTAACTTTAACGATTCTATGGTTCTATGATATGGCTGATATTTCTGGGTCTGAGTAAGAACTGCCTGTGTCATTTCACTTCATTTTGCAGTAGAATCTCACAAGATGGTGAAAAGAAAAAAAAAAAAAAAAAAAAAAAAGCATGGGAGTTGGGAAGGAATACATAGAAAATGTATAAGAGAACTCAGGATTTCTTAGGCTGATTCTTATGATTAGTGAATGGGAAATTGCTAGTAACTCCCACTCATGAACTAAATTCAAGACATCTCAATAAGTCTGATGGTGTACAAATGTACAAATGAAGAAGAGTCACAGGAAAGCTAAGCCATCCTCTTTTTACTTCTCCTGGAACTTTCAATTCTCCACTTCCTATTTTTTTTTTCCTTTCCTGAGAATACCCCAATGCATGGGAGACAGAATAAGATACCCCAGTTTTCCCCTCTTTGGTTCTGCTGTAGACCTAATTTTTCACTGATGGATTTCCAGAGTTAGACTCTTTGTATTTATTAAGAGCAATCTAGATATAGAGTCTAGAGATAGAATCAATGTATGTCTAGATATTTAGATTTTAAATCAACATCCTTAGGTTGCTTCTAGCTCTACTTGAGGTAATCAGATGTACTGTCAGTTTTGCTCTCTCTATAGATTTTGTTTTTCAGCTTTCTGATTAGCATCTATCATTATGGGCAACTATGACATTTTAAAAGGTTCCATTTTTGTTTACACAGTCATCTTTGATATACACTGACTCTTCATGAACACAACAGTGACCTACATCTTTCATCCATCTATGAGAGCAAGGTACTAAGAAAATTTTATTTATTTATTTATTTACACACATAAAAGAAAATCTAGTTCATTGGACCTCCTAAATTTCTTCAGTATGGAATTAAAAAAATTGGTTAGAAGAATTAGAAAACTAAGACTCTACTGTGTAAGTACCAGGGTTGTGCATGTTCTTTGAAGTTCCTAGATGAACTAAACTGAAGTGCTGTCATGCTCCAGCAACATTCAGATGAACAAAAGCACTCCAGCTGTTCCCCTCACCCTTTCAAACACTTACTTTTAGCTGTCATCTAATTTATTGCAGAACAGAAAAAATACTTTCCTCTTCTCTTGGTGAAATGTAAAACATTGCTGCACCTTTTCATGGGTTATACTGTTCACAATTGCAATTTGAGAAATGGTATTTGTATTCAGACACAACCTTATTTAAGCCTAGTAGCAGAAGCCTAAGAGTAAATCAAGTTTTTTCTTTAGAACAAAATAGAACAAAACAAAAGTAAAAAAGGAAGCCTGAAAAGAGATAATCTCTCTCTTGACATTTAGTAGATAACAGCAAGATAGTTGATATGCAGCAATTGGTAAGTTCATATTTTTTATTATGTTTCAAAAATAATGTTTAAAAATAATGTTTTAGGAAGATCAGAGTGCATACCAGTCTCTACCAACTAACTATTCCTATCTGTAACTTGAGTTAGTAGTCTCTAGTCCTACGCAATATCTTTTAGATTTGGAGTGTAAAAGTTTTAATCTGAAGTAATAAGGAAGTTGAGAGACTGACAAAGTCATGAATATACCGTGAAGCATGAAAAGGTATTTGCAAATCTCTTCTATGCAGGACTGTTGGTGCCCTACACTACATGTACTCTGCCTAAATGGAAGATGCTAAAAAAGCTGTAGCGTGGGAATGGGTAGCAAAGACTGAGCAGCATAAAACACAAAATCCATGGCTACCATTGCAAGATTGACGACCACAATATGTAAGTCAAGTGTCAAAGTAGGAACAGCTGGCCTCAGAACTGTCTCATCAAAGGAGAAGACTGTTAATGTTAGTTATATTTTAGGAATTAAATATGGTCTGTTACTTTGTCTACTTTTTTTTTTTTTTCTCACTCTCCTCCATGAAATATTGTTTGCTTGTATAACTGACCTATGTTTGCAATACAAGAAAACTGAGTATCACAAGGTATAGCTTAATCATCTGATGTCTCTGGGTGGAGGCTTGAATCAATGCTTTGTTAGCTATCCAAATTGCATGAACATTTCCCTCACTGTTGCCAACCAACACTTGACAGAATGATTACAAGAACAGACATTATTTCTAATAATTTTATTTATTAGACACATTTTTGTTAAGACCAAACAGAGTGTGGCCTTAAGGGAAACAAACAAACAAACGAAGAAAAAAAAACCAAACAAATAACAATGACAAAAACCCAAACCAACCAACCCAAAACAAACAAACAAAAAAACAAACAACAGAGCACACTAGTGATAATCTATATTCGTTAAAATTCCTTTAGCAACATTCATACTGATCCTTTTATTAGTAATTTATAAGAAAAAAAAAAAAGTAAATCTCTGGTTTAAGCAACAGATCAGCAGAGATATGAGAAGAATGGACCAAAGTATAAAAGACAAATAATTAAAAAAATTCAAATGCTGTGCTAATTACTTGAGAAACAGAATACCATCAGGCCAACCACTTGCTCCCTGTTGTTGCAGGAAATGGCAGTAGTGATTGTATCAAAAATGAGGAAGAATCTGTAAATGAGGAGAAACACAGGTGGTGAAATGATTAATGTTGGATCTAAACAGTACAGGTGTCTGGCAGTTCTTGAAATGCCCAGGAAATAAATGGGATATTTATTCTCCCTGACAGGAAGAGGAAAAGCCTGTGCTTGATTCTCCTTCTCAGCAAATGAAGTGTTGAGTAAACTGTTCTGTTGATTTATTATAGCGGTATCAGCTAAGACTCCTACTGAAATTTTTCCATTGGTATTTTCTGTATAAACCACTATTTCAAGAATCTTCCCTCTAATCTAGAATATTAACAATAAAAATATGCTGCAGTAATTTTGGTAAAAAGGATAGACATGAGAAACGTCTGATACAACTACTATTGCTCTCTCTTTATATGTATCTATCTAAAGAAAAATAATATTCCAATGCCTGAATATTTTCTCAGTTGTTTGATCTAGTTAGTCTTGGACCTGTCCCTCTGCTGTATATGCTTGTTGCACCAGCATTTATTTGTTCTGAGTTCAGTCCATGTTCATCCTCTAATGACTTATCCCTATGAATAGTTTCCCATCTGAGGTTGTTTCATTATAAAGGGTCTGGGACTTTGTCACATGGAATTCCATTATGGAGCTTTAATCTCCATGTCACTTTGTAAATGGAGATTAGGGATCTTTCATCCCTATTTTATCAAAAGAGAAGGCAAATGAAGTATAACTTACTTTGAAACTAAGATTTCACTGATGACATCAGTAATTACACTTTTTTTTTTTTTGTGGTATAGAAGAATAATATTATATATGCTTTTTAGATAGAGTATTTATTTCTCATAAATTATTTTGAAAGTTTTTATTTTTTTGTCTTCAGATTAAAACTTTAGTACAAAACCTAAGAGGGATAGGTAGTCACTTTAATACTGTGTTTGGTAAAGCTTTTGAAATACTGACCTCTTTGGATAGGTAAACCACAAGATAATTGGAAAGTAGTAGGGGAGGGGGAAGTTGTCCAGAATCTTAGGAGGAGGAAGATCACGTTGGATCATAGGCTATACAGAAACAAAGATATTACCTGGATTGATATTCTTCTAACTATGCATTACAGATTCAACTTAGAATCACAGAATCATAGTATATCTTGAGTTAGAAGGGATCCACAAGGATCAGCAAGTCCAACTCCTGCGTCCACACAGAACCACACAAAAATAAATCATATGTCTCAGAGCATAATCCAAATGCTTCTTGATCTCTGACAGGCTCAGAGCCGTGACCATTTCCCTGTGGAACCTCTTGCAGTGACCAGCCACTATCTCAGCAAAGAACCATTTCCTAACATCCAGCATGAACCTCCCCTATCACAGCTCCATGCATTCCCACAGGTCCTGTCACTGGGCACCACAAAGCAGAGACCAGCACCCCCCTCTTCTGCTCCTCTTCATGAGGAAGGGGATGAGGTCACTCCTTGGTCTCTTCTCTAGGCTGAACAAACCAAGTGACCTCAGCTGCTTCTCATACAGTTTCCCCTCTAGACCCTTCACCATCTTAGTAGCCCTCCTTTAGACACTCCCCAGTAGTTTTATGTCCTTCTTATATTGTGGCACTGAAAACTAGTACCTTAGGTGAGGCCACACCAGCATAGAGTAGAGCAGGACAATCACTTCCCTCAGCTGGCTACAATGCTGTACTTGTTGCACCCCAGGATGCACCTGGCCTTCCTGGCAGCCAGGGCACACTGCTGACTCATGTTCAATTTACCATCAACTAGAACTCAGATCCCTTTCCGCAAAGCTGCTCTTCGGGCTCTAGTCTCCCAGCCTGTACATATTCAGGGTTGTCTGGTATAGGCACAAGTTGGATTATTAGTGCCTTCTGTTTGATGAAATTGCTTATATTTAAAGGGGTAAACCTGAGTGAGACAGTAGCAGATAGGAATATAGTTGCTCCTAGAGAAGAATTTGTTGGCATACATCCATAAAGTTTATCTTTGCAGCCTTTACTAAACTGAGTTCTTTTCATTTCCCCTTCAGTCCGTAATGTCAAAAAAAAAAAAAAAAAAAAAAAAAGAATTTAATGTTAACTTGTTTACTTTGAACATTTTTTTGGAAATAAGCAATAGAACAGAAGTTACTATGAATGTACCCTGTAATGGCATTGCAAGATGATGAATGAATATGTTTTAAAAAAAAAAAGTTTATAATTAAGATAAAATCTGTTATTTTCATATTCTTCCTTTCTTTATGATAAATGATTCCTGGAAAGATTAAAGTTCTTATTTACAAAATGAAATGAAGCAATAACCTCAACTACAATTTTTGAAGTTTCATATATATATATAATTTTTAGAAATAGCTATATTAGATGTGGATGCTTTCTGCATTCAACCCTTTCCAACTGCCCCACCCAAACCCCTCACCCCTGCAGGGAAATCTGGGAGATTCATCTCCAAAACGAGTTTGCAAGCAATACTTTGTAAATAAGAAGAAAAATAAAATAATATTAATTAATTTGTTCAGGAAATTCTTCTGAAAGTAGGCTCTTTTTGAAAACTACAGGTAGCAATATTAAGGAAAAGGTTTAAGAGGAAAAAAAAACTATGATTTCTCAAAACTTTATGAAATAGCCTGACATCGCATACATTCATAAATTCCTATGCTTGTGGGAAAATAGTTCAATTCATTATTTCAGTACTGTATTTTTGAAAAACTAACAAGATAACAACCCTCAGAACTTTCTTATCTGATGTAAAGCTGCTTAACAGTTAACTTTCTGAGAAATAAGATACTTTAAACCCACATGCATATATTCTGTTGTAAACTTACAAAAAGTGTGCATTACTTTTTTTTTTTTTTTTTTTTTATTTTTTTTTTTATTGTAGTTGACCACATAGAAATGTTGGTAAGAAGCTTAAAAACAGTATTGAAAAAATAAAGTTTATTAAGAATGCTAAAAACTATTGAAATTCTTGGAATTAGTCATTCAATAGTCTTCTACACTATCGCTATTTGTAGTTTTGTAGGCAAATGTTTCAGGTAATTAGTATTGCAAACAAAAGCTACTAACTTTAAGTATTCCAAGCACAAATACAGCCTGGGTGGAGAATGGATTCAAAGCAGCCCTGGAGAGGGGCTGTGGGTGTTGGTTGACAAGAAGCTCAACATGAGCCAGCAATGAGAGATTACAGCACAGAAAGCCAACCGTATCCTGGGCCACATCAAAAGAAGCGTGGCCAGCAGGTCTAGGGAGGTGATTCTTCCCCCTCTGCTCTCATGAGACCCTAGCTGGAACACTGCATTCAGCCCTGGAGTCACTAATGGAAGGACATGGAAGTATTAGAACAAGTCCAGAAGAAAGTCACAAAGATGATCAAAGGGCTGGTGCACCTCTCCTACAAAGACAGACAGAGGGAGTTTTGATTGTTCAGCCTGGAGAAGAGAAAGTTCTGGGAAGACCTTAGAGAGCAATTCCAATACCTAAAGGGGGCCTACAGAAAATCTGGGGAAGGACTCTTTACAGGGAGTGTAGTGATAGGATAAGGAGTAATGTCTTTAAACTAAAAGACGGTAGGCTTAGGTTAGATATAAGGAAGAAATTCTTTATTCTGAGGATGGTGAAGCACTGGACCAGGTTACCCAGAGAAGCTGTGGATGCCCCATCCCTGGAAGTATTCAAGACTGGGTTGGATGAGGCTTTGAGCAACCTGGTCTAGTGGGAGGTGTCCCTCCTTATGGCAGGGGGGTTGGAACTAGGTGTACTTTAAGGTCCCTTCCAACTTGAGCCATTCTGTGTTTCTATGATTCTATTTAAGACTTTTTTGATACAGCATCTTCTCTCTTTTTAGTTAAATAAAATTTTGCAATGGAGATTAATAAAGACAGTTAGGAGCTATTTTATATATTCCTGGAGATTTGTTTTCTATTTGTGTTCTGTTGATTTATGTACAGAAGAAAATAAATAAATAATCAGGATTTTGCACTGTATGCTATATTATGAAACATCTTTTTCTGAACTCATCACAATTCTTTGGTATAAAGTTAAGACACTTCATTTAGAAAGAAAAGAAAGAAAGGAAAGGAAAGGAAAGGAAAGGAAAGGAAAGGAAAGGAAAGGAAAGGAAAGGAAAGGAAAGGAAAGGAAAGGAAAGGAAAGGAAAGGAAAGGAAAGGAAAGGAAAGGAAAGGAAAGGAAAGGGAAGGGAAGGGAAGGGAAGGGAAGGGAAGGGAAGGGAAGGGAAGGGAAGGGAAGGGAAGGGAAGGGAAGGGAAGGGAAGGGAAGGGAAGGGAAGGGAAGGGAAGGGAAGGGAAGGGAAGGGAAGGGAAGGGAAGGGAAGGAAGGAAGGAAGGAAGGAAGGAAGGAAGGAAGGAAGGAAGGAAGGAAGGAAGGAAGGAAGGAAGGAAGGAAGGAAGGAAGGAAGGAAGGAAGAAAATCTATGTTTTCATTTTATTAAGCAAAGTAGATGACATTCCTTATAAATATACTAGATGACATAAATATGTTTTCACAAAATGGTGTTTTAATCCAGTCAGCATTTTCCAATGACAAAACTTTCCACTCAAGCTTCTTATAATGTTTAATAGCATTTATTTATTGTTATTAAGAACAAATTGTTGTTGAGTGTATAATTTTTCTCTATTTGTCAACACAGAAACTGTGTTCTCCGGATATCACCTGTTTCTCTAAAATATATTGAAATAAAGTAAGGATAAGTTGAATGATAATGTAATGCTTCTTATTTAAAAGGCATCTCTATCACTTAAAGCACCATACCACGTACTCCTTGTTTAGAGCAGTCCTGTAAAACACCTATTAGTGTCATTTATTTATAAAGATGAAATTATCATCTTGTTATATAGTTATATAATTATATAAGTAGGAAGCTCTTCACAATGTTTCTGTTGCTAGTCTGATTAAGAATTGTCATGAAAAAGCTTTAAATACAATGATTGACAAAGGAAAACTTGTAAGAAAATGACAGATGCCAACAAGATTTTCAATTAATACCATTACAGAATACTAGTGCACTGTATTTTCTAGAATTTTCTCTTCCTGGCTTTGATGTTTGATTTCAGTCTTCTTTCAATCCCTTATTGTCCCCACAACCAACACCACACCTCAGTCCTGTTATGACCCACTTATTTTGTTGTCACTTATCTTAGCTGCTTGGTGTTTGTGACAAAGTTAACTGAATAGTCTTCCTCCCTCCTCCAACCTTCTTCCAACCCACAGAGCAGATGGTCTCACTCTAGCTTTGTCTAACATTTTCAGCTTAAAACCCAAACATTACAGAAAACATAAGGGTCTAGTATTCCTCCCACCTTCCTCTTCACTGATGCCATGATGCAGAAGCAGCACAAAATAGAGAAAATCTTTTACTATATTTCATACAAAACTTCTTATACTTACAGATTATAGGCTGCTGTGCAAAATTAACTCCATCAGGTAGAAATACCAATCTGGAACATTACCTCATGGTTATGACATGCAGGCTTACATCATTCTTGGTTATCCATACATCAGAAAAAGCAACTTCAGGAAACTGTGTAGAGCTGACATCCAGGGACAATGACCTTACCCCCAACACTCCTCACAATATTCATCAAAGCTTGTCTGCAGGATCAAAAGAAAAAATATGTTATCAAAACAACAGTGAGTCAATTCTGAACACAAGGTAACAGACAGACTCAGTAACTTTAAATCTTTCTTGTTTGGTCCTGTGAAAGGTAAGATGTTTTAGGTGCTGGATTGAAAGTTTTTGACATAACCAGAGGAAGACAGAAGCAGACACCATTTGAGGGAGATATGGTGTCATTAACATATTTACTAAACTGTGAAGTTATTTACCATTGAGTATATGGTAAGGTTTTGGTAGTGGGAGGTCTGCAGAATGGGGTAGCAGAGGGAACATCAGTGTCAGAGGTGGAGGAGGTTCTTCAATGCATAGGAGATACTGAAGATCAAGGAGAGCCAACAATGGTGCAGATTTTTCCTGATAAGAGCTACAGTCCATGCAAAAATCCATGAAGGAACAGCCTTTTTTAGACTTTTTTTTTTTTCCTTAAGAAAAAAAAAAAAAGTTTGTGGATAGCCCAGTTTGGAACAGAAGAAAAATGTGAGAAGGAAGGAGCATCAAAGAGAAACTCTTAAGGACTGACTGAAACCTCAGGGCAAGGGTAGAGAACTCAGGAGTGGAGGAGTGGTATTGAACTTGGGAAAGGAGGGAAGAAAGATGTTGTTTAATGTTTTTATTTTGTTTTCCACTACCCAAATTAGTAATTACATTTTTATTTTAATTGGCAATAAATAAATTCTTCCCAAGTAGTCTATTTTGCTGCAGTGTTAGCAATCTACCTGTCTTTATCTTCACCTAAGAGCTTTTCCTTCTTTTTCTTTCTATTTTCTAACCCCATCCTACTGAAGATGGGATGGAGCAAGCAGCCAAGTAAACATTTGGCTGCTTGCCAATGCTAACCCGCCATGATACTCTAAAGATGTCTGCCTCATTCTTGCCTCCTAAACATTTAGTTGTTATATATCTCTACTAAAATAACACAAACAACAACAACAATAAAAACAAAAACACACCACCACCATCAAAAACAAAACCAGCAACAAATAAACAAATGCAGAAACAATGAACCTGGTTGGAAATAGCAATATATCAGAAGAGCTCAGTGTTTTCACCTTGGACATATAAATTATCCTCCAAAGTACAACTGTATTGTAAATAAATTTAAATATGTTCTAAGAGATTTTGAAAACTTTGAATTTAAAGAGACTTTTTTTAGTGTAGGTAGACTGGATAATTGTTACTCAGAAGGTTTTGTCTAGGTTTATAATCTTTAGAGACACCACTACCCATTTTACCCATTTTCTTCTCTTCCCTTTGTGTCACACTTCAATTTTCATCAGTCTTAATACAATGAATAAAATCCCCACCAACAGTATTAAATATTATAACAATATCTGTCTAAGAATTCCCAGTTATGAAGCAGTTGATGCGATATGTGCAAAATGTATTTTGTTTTGGTCTAATGGAGATGTGTCTCTGATTTGGAATGTATTGTCTTGCTGCTTGTGGAAAAAAAAAAACCAAACAAATAATTGCTTGTAAACTCTAAGAATAATAACACATCATTAATATTGTTACTTGTGGGATTAAAAAAAAATCAAACAACAACAACAAAAACAACACTAAAGTAGTTTACAATCTAGGGAAACGTATTGAGTTCAGCAAGTTAAAAATTAATATTTATTAAAATATCAATATTTTTATAGCAACATGTTCATGCCAATGTACTTGAGATGGTGTCAGCATTACCATTACAAATAATTTAAAGATTTATAACTCAGTAAAAGAAAAACACTAGTTTGGCCACAATTTAAATGAGTTATTTTCTCAATGTATCTTCAAGGATTAAGGAAGTATAATATTAAACTTACATTTTAATCTGGGAGCATTCATAAAGAAGTTAGATGTTCAGCTTTAACCAGATAAATTAATTTTAAAAAGGTTCCTCAATGCTACTTTGAATGCACAGTTGGTGTAAATATGATGTACACTCAGGATAGGATGATTTGGGGATGTGTTCCAAGAACAGACTCAGTAGTGACTACCACTATTTGTCAAATATAAAATAATGAGAATGCTGTCACATAATACAGAGGATAAGTGAGAGGCCACAGGAAAGAAAAATATTTTTTGTTAACAGATTATCCAGGAATTCTGTGTTAGCATTAGGAAGGAGAAAATATATGATGTTGGTCCAGGCCCCTTTCCAAAAAAAGCACTTAAACATTTAATTTGTTTGTGTGTTAATGATAAGTCTTGCTGATTGCATATGAAATACATGGCTAAACTGAAGCCCACACTTAAAGAATTGCTGAATTGTTGCTGAGATGCGGGCATAATTAGGAAGCAAAAGAGCACCAGTTAGGTTGAAGCTAGCAATGATGTTCATTAACTCAGTCAGAATGCTACAATCATTCCCAAAGTTTTGCAACATTCACTTCTGTTTTTCTGAAGGACTGGATCCACACAGGAGATCGTAATCAGAGGAAAGTGGAGAATGAGTGAAGTAGTCATCTGTGAAGCAGGATTCACCAGGTTTATTTTTGAATAAAAAGAGTTTTGATGTAGCAGTTGTTTTTCGTTAATGACTGTAGAAACATTCTGAGGTATAAGTTACTCTGTAATGGTTATCTGAAGTTTGGTGATATGACTACTAAATGACATTTTTTGTTACTCTCACTTTCTTTTGTCAAAGTGTAGGTGAGGAAGTAGAATTAATGGAGTTAGGATTAACATAAGAATTTGATGATAACTGTTGTGAAACAAAGGGATAGTGCTTTGCAGTGGATGAGTTACTCCTGGCCAAATGCTACATGCATCGTTTAACAAAAATGTACACTGAATGCATGACATCATTCCTAGTCTTTTTTTTTTTTTTTTTTTTTTTTAATTGCTATTGCCAGGGCAATAATTATTACACACATATGCAAATATATATATATATATAGTGTTCTGAAGGAGCAGAGGACATTTCGACTAACCTTGGAATTAAGTAAATGCTAGGCAAAAAAGAAAGGTGTGTAGTGGGTACACCTGATGATTTACAAAGTTTTTTTTTTTTTTGTTTTTTTTTTCCCCTAATGAGGTACTGGGGAAAAAAAAATAAATCATTCCTTTTGTGTTAAAGCATAGCCTGTTTTGTCTACATGGTATGTCCATATCACTTGAAGTACTATTCTAAATATCCAAATTATTCCAATCCCTTGAAATCAGCATGAACAGGTAGAAAGCTTTCATTCGCAAAACTGATGAAGAGCCATTAGGTAACCTCAGAAAAGATTCTGAAGGGATAAACTATTGTTGTTTTAGTAAATTGTCAGGTTTAAAGTTCCAATTTCTGTTTCACATGGTGCAGGCAGATCACCTGGGGAGCTGAAGAGGCTGATACTCCTTAATTAAGAGAAAGACTTTATTTTCTTTAACCCTTCATCAATTCATAGGAAAGAAGCTTTGAAACTGCAGCTCACAGGGCTTTTAACATTTTGTAGAGACTGCCTGATGAGGTTATGCAGAGATGCCTTTATAGAATGATGTGATGGTCTCCCAGAATACTCAAATAATCTTTCAGAAATAACTGCTGAAGCTGTTTTACTTCTTGCTGTTGCACTTTGTCCCACTGTAGTTTTCGACTTCTCCACAAATTTTGAAAATCTCTAACCATATTTCTTGTTTGTAAGCTAATCATTTGTGAGCTGGACAGGGTTCTATTTCAGCACTTTGCTTTGGTACATTAAAAACAGTACTTTGAAATGTATCTCATTTATAATCATAGTACATAGAGCTTTAATTTACAAATCTATTCTCCATATAGGGAGATTACGCTACTAGAATGTTAAATTATGCTATTAGAATGTTCAATGCAGAGGTTGCTTTAAAACATGGAGATGCAGATTTTAATACTATTCCATTTCCCCTGGCTGATGTTTCAGAAGATTTTTACCAATTCTTCACAGACTTTTGGAACACAGGTTTTTCCATCTCAGGAAGAGTGTTCCCATCTATTTCTGAGTTTGGGAGCATGGCAGTTAATTTGTAACAGTGCTCTTTACTTTTTAACTGACCTTAGTCATTACTGTTGAACCTTAAATCTCTATAGAAAGGTTAGAAGAATATTATCATGAGACAGGACTGTACCAATAAAACTAATAGAATGAAGCTGTCTTGCAGATGCACCCTCCCACACTGTTGCCTCCACCCCTCCATGCCAAATAAAAAAAAAAAAAAAAAAAAAGGAAAAGAAAAAGAAAGAAGAAAAAAAAAAAAGAGAGAGAGAGAGAGAGAGAGAGAGAGAGAGAATATTAATCAGTAGATGGCAGTATGAGCAAGCAAAAATCCTAAAGGCTAGTCTCAGAGACATTTTGCACATTAATCATACATATAGCACATTCCACAAAGTACAAGCTGACAAAGACCTTGCTTTACCACAATCAATCTTTATTCACCACTAGATTACAGTGGTTAGATATATTTGATTGCCAGAGGTCCAGGACAAATCTTATTTATAACTATATATGTAATCAGCTTAAATCTTTGTCATTGTATTTTTGGTTTTGTTTTTGTTTAAAACTGAGATTGGGGTGCAATCTGTTTATTCTTAGCTTTGCTATATGAAGACCCAGCCCATCTGTCACCTTGACTGCAAAGCTGTAATTTTAATGTTTGGCTCTGTAAATGTTTAAAATATCATTCTATTATTTACAAAGGGAAGGATACATCTAATAGAGTGCAGTTGAAAGAGAACTGTCTCAGCTCACTTGTCTTTACTCCAAGACTTTTGCTGCTGTGTGGCTCTGTTTTCAACTGAAATGGTATCACAACAGTGGAGTAAATGCTGCATTACACTGCAGGATCCATTTTGGACAGCTCTATTCTCTTGCTCGCTTTGCTTTTCAGAAACTCAGAATGTACAAAGGATGTTGTCTTCATTCCCTTGGGAAAGGTATCAATGCAAATATTTTCTTAATATGCACTTAACAATACAAACTCTGTAAGGATACTTGAAATAAAGAGAAAATAAAATAATGATGTGGAATTATTTTCCAGCTCACTATAAATAGATATTTAGGAATGCATGTTTAAGTTTCTGTAAATCTGCAGTCTTTTTTAATGGCTTAATTAACATGAAGTATCAAGTCCTCACTGTATTTCTCTATTTGGATTTATTTGTCCAATCTATGTATTCATGTACCAATTGCTCCTGTTTTTTTTTTTTTTTTTTTTTTTTTTTTTTTTTTTTCTTAATTTACCTTATCATCCCTTTCTCTGTGAAAATAAAATTGCCATTTTTCTGCTTCCCATTCAGTCATACAAATGTGCAAGAATTTTGTAGCAACCCTAAAATTTATTGCTAAATAAAAATATTTTCACAGCATGATAGTACAATAACATTATGTAAGGTCAAAAGTAAATTTATATGTATATGTTTATATATATAAATGCCAAATGAAAGAGAAATTATTTGTGGACATATTTTTCATAGGATATATGAGACATTTCCACAGGAAGTGAGTAGGGTCAGAGCACTGGTTCTGAAGAACACCATAAACCTGGGAAAACAGTAGTTAATAAAGAAAATAGGTAGCAAGAGTAAGAGATGCATATGCATGCACAAAGACATATATATTATATATGCACATATATGAATGTAGTTACAGGTTTTAACAGGATAATTAATTTCTGTCAGTTTTTCAATATTAGGAACCATTACATAGCTTCTGAGTAGCTACATTTGCTGTGGGGTGCTTACATTAATAAATTCAAATACTATGGCTCAAACACAGATACAGAAATGAATTCCACACAGTAAGGGACCCTATTCTCTTCACACAGGCTATACTGATGTTTTATATTCTGTTGAAAACAACTGAAGTGTATCACATTGGCATCCAAAGAAACAACAGGTGGTGATTTCAGATTTCCCAGGTGAAGACTGTAATCAGTTGATCAAACTGCAATTGCTTTTTTACTCTGGGGTAAATACAAATATGCATGGATTGTTTTTTGTGGTCATGCTTCGCTGGTATTCAGCTAGCTTCTGACATCATCAGCTTCAAGTGCATATCCTTTACAGGCAGATAATTTTATCCTTTTACCAAGGACATTCACATTAGTCACAGCATTTTGTATCTGCCTTGTCTCTTTTAACTTTGAGAAATAAATATATTTTACTGACAACTTCCATTCTAATATTTTTTGCATCATTCATATTTCTTTATTATTTTATGTGTTTCCTTCTCTTTAAAGCTAAAACAGAGTATTCCTTAATAAATAAATAAATAAATATTTCCTTTAAGAATCTTGTGCCAAAGACTGCACAATAGACTTTAGTAAAAGCTGAGAGTCATTCATTTGAGGAGCCTGCAATTTAATCTCACCCCCACCCCCACCCCCCCTTAGTAAGCAATTGGTAGGCTGTAGAAAGCTCTATCCATTTTCTTGATTAATACGGTACAATATTACCTTTGGTTCTCTATCAACATGAAGGTTTTAAAAACATAGTAGCACTCATGACATGGACGATATCTCAAACAGAAGACAAGAATGTTAAATATGTATACTTTTTTTCACAAAACTGTTGATGCAGGACTAAAGAGGAGGAATAAAATACCCTCCTGATATTATACTTTGTGGGGGCACACCACCATCTTTGTACTTGAATTTTTTTTTTTTTGTTGTTTTTTTTTTTTTTTTTGTTTTGTTTGTTTTTATTTATTTATATATATATATCATTTATATTCTGGCAGAATATCTGGAGCCTTGATCTATTTTAAAAATAAATAAATAAATAAATAAGCCAAACAGAATTTCACTAATACTTCCTTTTATTTCATGTTCACAGACTGAAGCTTGTTGCTGTTGTGAAGATGATCAGCAGGTCAGAGTGAATTTTGTTAAGTTTTATGTGAAAACCAATAACTGCTGGGATCAAAGTCTTTTCCACCTTATTCATTCAGAATATAATCAGATAAATATGGGCTTAACAGCTTCTCTCTTTAAGCACAAATTCAAAAATTTCATGTGAGTTCTACTATCTTGTTAGTATGGAAATATTGAGAATCACCTTCCTTGCTGTTGCAAGTTTTATACTGGAATATTATAATGCGCTAATATCTGTCTTGGGAAACAGGTGTTTATTATATTAATTCAATTCTCATTGGTATCATAACTTTAGAACTAATGGCAAAATGATGTAACAAGATAATGGAGTCTGAAAGTGAACAATAGAAATTATGTTATCCACTCCAGACAATATTAATATTTTTAAAAATTAGAGAAGTTTGAGACAGGCAATGAGAATCTGACAAGCCATTATCAGTATTTGACGATGAGGAGAAATACAGAGGAAAAGAGATGCAAAAAATAGAGTACTGACTGTACAAAAGTGATTCTCATGTAGCACTCTGAATTAAGGAATTAACCTTGATTTACCTCGTTACTTCAAAATATTGATATTTAAAACAGCCACTCTGCTATGAAAATAAGTTTTATTCAAAAGGTTGCAGTATCAGCAGTATTAAATTACAAAATTATTTTATGAATCAGAAAAAATTTGAAGCTTTATTAGTTGTTCAGAGACATATTAACAAACACATTTTATTAAAAAGATTCATGTAAGACCTATTCGTCTTATATTTAATGGACTGCAACACCGTTGTGTGATCTAACTGTCCTTTGTATACACAATTCTTTCTGTTAATTGCTATTCAAAAGACAGGTAGCAGAAAATATCTTTATCTGTCTGTCAGCGTACTCAATCATCTGAAAAACATGCTGTCTTCACTTGAAACAGTATAAATCAATGTAAAAGCATACTGAAACTGTCATAACTTCCTAGATTTTTACCAAACTTAGAGTCACAAGACCATGCATTTTGAGACTAATTATTTTTGCTTGTGGCTATTATTGTATTGTCTACATCAACAGGCTGTCTGTTGGCAAACCAGTTCACTCTAGAAAAACTGCATGCTATTATCCAAGACATTATGGGCTTAGTATAGACATAAATGGATTATAAAATGGGTAGGAAAATGACAATTCAAAGGTCTCACTGTGCAAAAACCGTTTGGTGATCAGCTACTTAGAATCAGAGTAACAGGGTCAGTACTATTCAATAGTTTTGTTAACAGTTTCAGTGATGACGTATTACATACTGTCAGTGAGCTTAATGAAAACACCAAACTGAGAGTAGTTGCTGGAGTAGTCCCTGTACTCCCTGTAGGGTAGGGCTGTTATCCGGGAGAAATGGTCTGACACAAAGGTCCTGAAGTTCACCAAACATGAATACAACATCCTGCACCAGGGAAGGAAGAATCATATGTGATAGCGTCAGCTGGGGACTGGCTGTCTGGAGAGTGGCTTTTCTGAAAAAAAGACAAGGGGTCAACAAAGATGATCAATATATGACTCTGAGGTTGGCGTCACTGGCAGAATTTTGGGTTACTCAGTCATGGGATGGTCTACACATCACCATTCCAGCTGGTGCCTGAGGTACCTGAAAGCTGGTACCTTTCCTAGAGCAGGAAAATTATTTTTGTGAAGCAGTTAACAAGACTGATCAATGATTTTAAACTAAATTTGAAGAAGGAAAGGGGATAAAACCAGGCTTGTCAGTGATAAGCCATGGGAAGGCATGCCAAAATTTGAGGGTCTGCATGCTAGTGAGATCCTTCAATATGCTCCATGGGGTGCTGGGTACAATCAAGCACATTTGAAATGTTTCTACACCAATGCATGCAGTATGATGAATAAGCAAGAGGAACTAAAAGTCTTAGCTCAGTCCCAGAGCTTTGACATCATTGGCATAAGTGAAACGTGGAGGGAAGAGTCCTGTGAGTGGTGTAAGTGGTGTCCCAAGTAGACCGTTTTAGGCTTTTCAGAAGGGACAGGCAGAGCAGATAAGGCAGGGTGGTGGTGCTCTATGTAATGGAGGGGCAGAACAGTGAAGAGCTTGCAGATGGTCATGGCATGGTTGAGAACCTCTGGGTAAGGATTAAGGGACAAGCAAATAAAGCAGAGTCATTAAGAGTCTACTGTAGACAATCCAGCCAGGTTGGTGACACTGATGAATTATTCTTTAGGGAATTAAGAGATATGTATAGATCAGACACCCTTGTCCTTATGGGTGACTTCAGCTTGCCAGACATGAAATGGGAATGCCACACAGCTGATGCAAACATGTTCAGGAAATTCCAAAAACACCTTGATGATAACTTGTTGGTACAAGTACTAAGGTAGTCAACTAGCAAAGGCTGCCTCCCACATTTGTTGTTGAGACAGAGAGGGTCTTGTGGATGAAGTGACAATTGGTGTCTGTCTTGGCCATAGTGACCATGAAGTAATTGATTTTAAAATCTGTGGTGATAGGAGGAAAACTGCCAGCAAATCTCAAACCTGGATATGGGCAGAGCAGGCTTCAGAGCACTCAGCTAACTAATTAGTAAGGTTCCTGGGAAACTGCTTTTGAAGACATCCAGGTCCACCAGTGTTGGTCAGTTTTTAACTGCCAGCTCTAATGAGCACAGGAAAAGGCAGTTCTAAAATGTTGGAAGGAGGTGGGGCAGAAGTTTGGCTTGGCTAGGCAGGGATCTTATTCTAGAGCTTAGGTGGAAAAAGAAAATTGTATGGTCACTGAAAACAAGGTCAGGTGACATGGGAGGACTGTTCACCATAGTACGGAGAAAATTTGTGAGACCAAAGCTCAATTAGAATTGAATTGAAGCTAACCAGTAGACAATAAAAAGTATTTTTGTTTGTTTGTTTGTTTTGTTTTGTTTTGTTTTATGTTAACTGCAAAAAGAGGGATATCAGTCTGTTGCTTGATGGTCACCTCACGAGTAGGGACACAGACAAAGCAGAGACATTCAATGTCTTCTTTACCTCTGTCTTCAACACTGATAATGGGCCCTGGAACTCCCAGATGCCATGAGTTGGAGGACCGTGACTGTGGCAAAAACAAACTGCTAGGCAACCTGGAATTTTGTTGGATTTTCTGCTCCAGAAAATCACAAAAGTCTATGGGGCTTGATGAGATTCATCTCAGGGTACTCAAAGAGCTGACTGATGTCATCATGAAACTGCTTTCATTGTTTTTCAATGGTTTGGGGAATCTGGAGAGGTCCAAGAAAGCTGGAAAATGTTGTTCCAGTTTTCAAGAAGGGCAAGAAAGAAGACTCTGGTGATTACAGGCCTGTCAGTCTCACTTCAGTGCCTGGTAAATTATGGAGAAGATTATCCTGGGAGTTATTGAAAAACACCTGAAGGACCGTGATTGGTCACAGACAACATGGGTTCACAAGGGTAAAGTCCCTGATTTACAAACTTAATTTCCTTTTATGACAAGGTCACCTACCTTGTTGACCAATGGAGGCAAGTTGATGCAATATTTTGGATTTCAGCAAAGCTTTTGAAGCTGTTTCTCACAGTATCTTTCTGGACAAAATGTCCAGCATACAGCTAAAAAAAATACGTAATACAATGCACAAATAGCTGATGTGTCAGGCTGAAAAGGGGTTACATTGGGATGGCAGCCAGTCACTAGTGGGGTTCCACAGGGCTCCACTCTAGGGCCATCTCTTTAATATTATCATAAATGACAGGGCTGCAGTTCTTGAAGGTAGGACTAAGTAAATATGTGGACAGCACTAAATCTGGAGGAGATGTTGATTCCCTTGGTAGTGACAGTCATTGCAGAGAGGTCTTTACAAATTGCTGAATGCTGGGCAATCACTAAAATGAAATTTAAGAAAATCAAGTGACAAATTCTGCACTTGAGACAAGATATACATGTATGTACAGACTGCGGGATGAGAGGCTAGAGAGCAAAACCACAGAAAGAGATCTAGGGGTTCTGGTTGCTGGTGAACTGAACATGACTCAGCAATGTGCCCTGGCAGCCAGGAGGGCCAGCTGTATCTTGGGGTGCATCAAGCACAGCATTGTAGCGAATCAAGGGAAGTAATTGTTCCACTCTACTCTACGCTGATGGAGCTTCACCTTAAGTAGTGTGTGTAGTTTAGTGTGCCACAATATAAAAAGGACATAAAACTATTAGGAAGTGTGCAAAAGAGGGCTCTGAATATGGTGAAGAGTCTTGAGGGATTAGATAAGGAGAGGCTGAAGTCACCTGGTTTGTTCAGTCCAGAGAAGAGGGCATTGAGTGGAAGCCTCACGGTGGCCTGCAGCTTCCTCATGAGGGGAGTAGAGGGGCAGGCGCTGAGCTCCGCTATCTGGGGACAGCGACAGGACCTGAGGGAATGGCATGGAGCTGGGACAGGGGAGGGTCAGGCTGTGTGTTAGGAAAATTTTCTTCACCCAGAGGATGGTCAGGCACTGGAACATGTTCCTTGGGGAAGTGGTCACAGCACCAAGCCTGTCAGAGTTCAAGAAACATTTAGACAAAGCTCTCAGACATATGGTTTGATTTTTGTGTAGTCCTGTGTGGATACAGGAATTGGACGTAATGATCCTTGTGAATCTCTTCCATCTCAGAATATTCTATGATTCTATGTTTCTGTAATTACAATTTTAATTCTGCAATGCAATTTTAATCGGATTTGTATCTTTATTTGACATCAGCTTACAGGAAAGTCATTTCTTAGTATGGATTGTTTTGGCAACCACAGAGAATGCATTTTTAAGTGGCCTTGTTTGATGAATGACTTGCAGATTGCCAGTGAAATCAATGATAGAGTATAATAAAACAATTAAAAATCACCTTCATAGAGAACCTTTTTACTTTTCTTTTTCTACTCTGATTCTCACTTTGTAATTTTCTTAAGTAGGAAAAGTTTTTGTATTACTAGTAGTAGTTTGTATCTAACACTGACTGTTTTAACTAAGAATAATTCCAGAAGAAAGCTGTCATAGCTGTATTTGTAATTTCAAATTCAGTGCCAAAACTGGGTCATGACTTCAGTGACATATAGTCCTGGATGCTGCAGGTATTGAACCAAGAACACTTGGAGTCAGTTTTAACATTTATATTAGCAAAGGTAAGAAAGGTGAAGGCATGTTGGCATGAAGGCAGTTTGGACGGCATCTATCCCAGTTTAGAAAGGGTTTCTGGTGTGTTTGAAAAGAGACCTTTAAGCTATCCCCTAGCATCCCAGCAAGAGCATATATCTGCTCATTTCCATTTGCTGTTATTTTATGCTTTCTAAGTTTAACCATGATGACTTAATTACTTATCATTCCATTAATTATGCTGAAAAATGTTCTACAATACTGGGGCAAACACTTCACTGAATTTCCAATCTTGCAGTTTATGCTAGTTGCTATCACTTTCCTTTTGTAAAAATAAATAAATAAATAGTCTTCTAGGTTATTTTGGGGTTATTGTTGTACGAACATGTTCATTTAGGGAAAAAGAAGAAAAAAAAAAAAAAAGTTAATTCAGTTCATTCAGTTTCCCCACGGAAGTAGTCATGGCACCAAGTCTCTCTGAATTTAAGAAGCATTTTGACTGTGCACTTAGTCACATGGTCTAAAATTTTTGGTAGACCTGTGTGGTGCCAGGAGTTGGACTCACTGATCCTTATGGGTCCCTTCCAAATCAGGATATTCTATGATTCTATGATTCTACCTTTCGTACTATTTTCTAGGACTTCTCATTTGTCTGGGCTGTACAACTCCAGATGTATTTGTCTCAATCCTTTATATAATAACGCTATCTACCTTTTGCTTAAATGCTGTTCAATCACTTGCTCATTCCTGTTTCAAATTGTCTTTGACTTTTCATGCTTCAGAGAGAAGGATAATCAGAAGGATGTTAAGAGAGTTATTACTTAATTCTTCAGTAGAATCCTGCAAGAAGAAGTAAATACTTTACTATTTTTGGAAAATAAACACTTAATGTAAAATTTGTTTCTTCATTAAGAAAGGACACTTTTTTGATTATTTATTTGTAAGCATCTACTTTGATTAATACTAATTATATATGAAATACCAAAAAATTTCAAGTTAGAATTGCAGAACTTTGGGAGCATAAATATTAAACTTTCTTCATGTATTGAAGAAATTCATTTATTCATTTATTCAGTCTATGACTAAGTATGACTTCTGTATACCATACTGAACTCAGTGTTTTTCTGTTGGCACGCTCTGTACGCATGTCTCATATACACTTCCTTAGGGGAAGTGGTCAGGAGCAAAACATCTTGAATATGATGTGGAAATAAAAAAAATGTGGATGGATATTGTGTTGATAACTGTCAGACTCTTCAGTTCTTGGGCACGCAACATAAGGTCTTTAAGAAATTTTAGAAATGCGGTGTGAGGCAGCGATGGATCCTCAGGCATACATCACTTGCATAGTCAGTGGATTTTTCTCCTAAATATCTACATGATTCTTGTTGATTTGAGCTTTAATCCATTAAACTCTATATTCCTAACAACTGGCAGCTCACTTTGGGATGCAGATAAAGAAAATTCAAACACCAGCAGAATCCTGAATTCATCACTGAAACTTACATCTGCTTGTTGGATCTCAGTCTACACATTCTCCAGTGTACAGATAATGAAGTGACAGACCTTTCAGAAATCCTAACTGACAGACATGCAATTGCTTGGGAAATAAGTTTTTCAGTTTGCACTGCTACAAATATATGCAGTAAAGATCTGACGTTCCTTTCAACAGCAATAGTTTTACAAGACAGTTCTAAATTCATGACAGACTTATTTTCCCCCAAACAAAAACACCATGAGTCTCAAAATCTTCTACAGAAAACATAATTCTGTTTATTGTTCTCAAAATATCACAGAAAAGTATACAGTTTTATTTTTCTCTTGCCTTAGATGCTAATTTAGAATCGTATGAAATGTTTCTTTCAACGCAGTAAGTACCACATTAGTAAATATGTTAAGACAACTTCCAGGGAATGTTCTGTACAGACTGATACAGACATCATTATTCAGTCTTTCTAGATGCTTAATGAACTGGTTCTCTATGAAGCAGATTCCTACCTACTTTGTTGTCCCCTTTGCCTTCCCAGTTTTCACATTTGGACTGCCTTTTATGCCACTGTCTACGTTTTGCCAGATGATGCAATTTAGCTTGCAAAGCAAGTTATTCACCCCAGGCACCCTCCCAAAAGCACTTCTAAATTTGGAGCTGTAATTTTGGATGTCAATGTCTTTACAGTGCTTGTTTTTATGAACAACAAATTTTGAATTCCAAACTTTCTCTAAGTATCAGCTATATTTTTTCTTCTGAAAAATAGCTAACAGAGCACACATGGCAGTTATTAAAATTCATAAGAACTTCACAGTGGTCACAGATCATGTGTCTTTCATCTATGCAGTGCTCTGCACAATTTTCATCAGACAGTAAGAGAAGTATTTATTCACTTCTCTCCACTCAGAACATATGCTTTGTACCTAAATTCTGGGAAGTGATCTTGTATGAGCTGGTGTGACATGTTATAGAACTCAGTGGGGATGTGAGGCACAAATTGTACTCATGACATGCTCTGAGTTCCTAATGGACTAGCCGGAACAGCCCATGAACTTACCAAAGTGTGGTATTCTTTGTTGTAGACTAAGCAATTTATGTGATAATGTTCATTGCTGACCTGTCAGTGTAGCATCTGCCTGGTACTTTTACCTTTCATTGTAAATCTAATCTAGAAATACAGAAACATAAAAGATTAGTGAAAAACCTTACACAAAGGGAACACACAATAGATTTTTACACAGTGCAAAAGTAAAATAAAAATAGCTGAGAGCAAGCCCCACAGCAGTGCATCAATAAAAAGCTACCCTACTTACTATTCTGCAGTATTGTGTTATTGTTGATACCTCCTTTGTTGACTCTTATAAATCTGCTAACATAAGCTCTGCCTGGTGTCCTGTAGGTAACAGATTAATCTTATTTTATTTTTATTTTTATTAGTTTCACAAAACTTTTTCTAGCATAATAAATTTATCTCCAGAAGGAATACTTTATTACCTATGGCAAGATAAATTTCAATGCATAGCCCATGTGCTGTAGCAGTGTTTCATTCAGCCAAAGCTTAACTTCTGAAAATACGATTTTCTCTATTGAAAGTTTTAAGCAATATAGATATCAGTGTTTCCCCCAGTAATTATTTATGCCATTGTTTGTAGCATATGACTAGTGAAACTCTCATGCTTTTTACATATCTGGGAAGATCTGGGTGAGCGTGTTTTATCAGCAAGGCTATGAAATCACCAGTGAATCTTCTAAAATATAATTTTTCTACCAATTCCTGCAGACTGCATCAATAACATTCTATATGGTCTCATTATTATTGAGGGGTTTCCCCTTCCCTTTGATTGCTTTTTTAATACTTTCTTAATGCTTTCCCCTTCCCCTTCCCCTTTTCTTTCCCCTTCCCCTTCCCCTTCCCCTTCCCCTTTCCCTTTCCCTTTCCCTTTCCCTTTCCCTTTCCCTTTCCCTTTCCCTTTCCCTTTCCCTTTCCCTTTCCCTTTCCCTTTCCCTTTCCCTTTCCCTTTCCCTTTCCCTTTCCCTTTCCCTTTCCCTTTCCCTTTCCCTTTCCCTTTCCCTTTCCCTTTCCCTTTCCCCTTCCCCTTAACCTTCCCCTTCCTTTCTTTCCTTCCTTTTACTAACATTTTGCATCTAAAGATGTAGTTTTAACTTACTGTATGAAAAGATAATATGACAGGAAAATTAGTCAATTATCAACAAAGAATCTATTTGTTTATTTATTTATTTATTTATTTAAAAATTAATTTTTTTTTTTTTTTTTTTTTTTTTTGTAAATACACAGATTAAGTTAAAAAGGGGCAAAATATGTCTTTTTAGAGCTTCCCAAATAAATGTGGGAAAATTACACCAAATGTGTAACATGTATTGACCATCTTCTAAACCCTTACTGGACATTTTTTGGAATTGAATTAAGGCTAAGTTAGAGGGAATAAAATATGAGTGAAGTTCTTGCTAAGAAGATTTGATGCTCTTCCATACAGATGCAAAAGCTAGTTGAAGATAGAAAAGCTAGTTGAAGACAAAAAGTTACTGAGCAACCTAAATAAAAAGATATATGGTTATCGAAAAATAAAGACTTAAGGAATCCCAGAGAAATTATTTTTAAGCAAACTGAAAACTGTACTGTCAAGGAGGCCAATAGTGCTGAAGCCTAGTATCGGTTGTGCATGATTTTTGTCCTCTTATTACAAGTTTTATATCATATCTGTGAATATATCATTCATGGAGCTAAAATGTCCCCTTTTTAGATACTCTTTAGATATCTTTTGTATCTCTAGATACAGCTAATAGATATTATATAAAATATAAATTTGACTTTTCAAATTGTTTTAGAAAACAGTTATAAAATTACCTACATACATATCATAATTTTCCATGTTGCAACTATGACTATTGTCTCTTGTCCTTATACTGTGTACCTCTGGGAAGAATCTTGCTTAATATCTTCCATTACAAAATGGAAATCTGCAACAAAATCTTCTGTTTGTTTCCCAGGCATGTGTGTCCAGGTGCTTGAGACAGTCCACTGTCACCCTGCTTTCTGAGGGTCATAGAGAAATTCTTTATTGTGGAGATATTAGAGATATATATGTAGATATTACAGATATCTATCGTAGAGATATTCTTTATTATGTCCCTGATGTATTTTCACCTATTTTCAACTTCTTCACTTGCCTATGAGTATTTTATCACGCAATGAACCTAATGTCACCAACTACCATTCCAAAACATAAAGTAAATATTGAGGTAATATAATAATAATAATAATAATAATAATAATAATAATAATAATAATAATAATAATAATAATAATAATAATAATAATAATAATAATAATAATAAACCCTACTAGTCTATGGCCAATTGAGAATGCTAGTCTAAGTAACGTATATGTGTCTATGAATTTAACTAAAACACAGAAAGCAGTCACACCTTACAATCACAGAAGAGAGGATATGGGGACATATGATCAATTTTTGTTTAAGAATTCAGAGTAAACAAGGCATTCAAGGAGAAAGAGGCCTAAAATAAAATAAAATAAAAAAGTAATCAAAATATTTTGAAGATTAATTGCCTTTTGAGACAGAAAATATCTGAATAAATGTTCAGTTGCTCTTTTGATATTTGTTCACATACAAAATCTAAAATAAAAGAAGAAAGCCCAAGTAATGTTAATTTGCTAATCTTGACTTAGAGAGGATATTTAGTAATACCTGAACAATAGAAACATTGCACTCAACCTAAATGACACAATAATAAGGTTCTTAGCCACCCTCTAATAGGGAAATATTCTAAAAGTCAATGTTGTCAGTAACATTGTGTTTACCTTTTGAGTATTTCCTAAACATGAAGAATAGGGAATGATTCTTTTTTTTTTTTTTAAACATAACCTGAAAACCTTTTTAAAATGTAATCTCCTGTGCAATGAAATGAATAATATGTTAACAAATAGAGGAGTTGGAAATGCAGTCCATGAATTTCATTTCAGTGGTAAGAGCCTTTTTGAATGTCCTGCAGGTAATACTCCTCTTAAGTCATGTAAACACTTGGTAGGAATGCAATTTGTGGGTAATAAAAATAATACAAATACAAATAGTTTTTGACATACAGACATTCAAATTCCTTACATTCAGCTCAAGATCATACATAAACTAGCTCTTTAGCAATTGAGTATTTATTTCGTATTTTAAAGCATAACAAACATAAATCTCTCAACTGTGTAGTTGCCTATCTATAAGTCCTTAAAGCTCTCTAAATTATGATGAAGCTAGGAGTTTGCTCTTTATTGTGACCATTTTTCATATTGAAATTAAACAAATATATCAAGAATGGAAGTATTTAATTATTCTGGTTGTCAAAATACAATTTTTCTTCTGTTTTAAATGGGGAATGTCTACATAAAGAAAAAAAAGTACAATTGAATTTATTTCTGAATTCTAATGCAAAGGGGTCTTCACATTTGCTCCATTTTAAAGTTTTCTTTGCATAAGAATGTTAGCTTTCCGACATCATACAAGTGAACACTGGTTTGTGAATCATAAATGTTGCAAAATAGTTTGTATTTATCTAAGCTTTCATGTCATGATGATTTGCTTTGAATTTCTACCAAAGCTGGCAAAATTGTAATTGGCATTTATTTTTAGAATCAGATACAACTTGTGTTGAAATGCATCCCCATCCTTCTACCAGTCAAGATCTTTGGTTTCCCTTACTAGGAGATCTTGTCCACCTGTGAAGGAGATGAGAAATCAAACAATTTATTTGATCAAATATGACCAAAACCAAAGAAACAGTCTTCTTTTTAGAGTCATGTATCATGTGTCACACTATCACACTATCCACATGTTTTCCTCATTTTATTTTGAAGAAAAAGTAGTACAAAAATGTCTACTACGGTTTTCCTTGATGTCTCTTCAAGTATCAGGCAGGGAACTAATACAAGAACAGTGTATTTCTTTCTATCCAGGTAAGTCTCTTTGTGATGCCCTAATACTTAAGCAGACTATGTAAATATTTATTCTGAAGAATGAGGTTCCTCTCAGATTATAATACAAAACTTGATATTGTCTGTTTTTTTTTGTTTTTTTTTTTTTTTTTACTTCTCTAAAATCTTCATAAATATATTATGCTTTTCTGCATAACAGATAAGTGTGAGAAAGTTCCACACTATGTAGCAGTAACATACCCAGTATTTTCACCAAATTGTGGAAGAAAATTTCACAGTTCTTCCAAAGTCTAACTGAGAATAACATTAAAACTGACTTGGTCCTGGTATACCACTAGGAAAACAAAGCAGAACAGAGCAGAACAAAACAAAACAACCAACCAACCAAAACAAAAACAAAACAAAAAAATCCCCACCCTTTTTAACCATAAGAAAATGACATTTAAACGTGGAGGAAACAAACAAACAAACAAACAAATAAACAAACAAAAAAAGAACCCAGCCTAAACAACTCTTTATCTAGTAACAAAGAAAGGTTAGAAGACTTAATGAATATTTTTATTGACTTTGAGAGAGATAGAATGTGTCAAAGTACATGAGAACAAGTAATTGGTCTTTTATGACAACCAACAAATTGTAGCCCTACCTCTGCAGAGAATGTTTTCCTTCAAACCTATTTTTTATTCTTACTTGATCAGGGAGGCACATAAACTGTTTCTGTAGTGACCAAATGCTAACATTCAACAACACAATCACAGCATGACCTAATACTCTCACAGGACCTTCCTATATACTTACTTCATGTTCTGCTATTCCTACAAGAAGTCACCGTCCTTCCATTTTGAACCCTCCTCAGTTCAGAAGGCTGAACTGAAAGGAGGGCAAGATAGAAAATAGAAATGAGACATAAGCCTAACAGCTTTTCAAAAGACTATCTATCCTGTGACTAGCCAGGTAAAAGCTTGCCTACCATGTTATGGAATATGGAGACTATATAATAGCTATGGCATCTTTTGGACCCCATGATACTGTCTCCATACTTTTCGTGAATCCGTGGTTCTCTCATAAATTAAACAAGGTTCCGGTCATCTGTTATAGAGGTCACAAGTGCAAAAATGAGAACTTGTTCCATACCAGGAATATGATTTTCTAGTTTTCATTTTAATTTATTAAAATTAAATTAAAATTAAGTTATTATTAATAATAATAACTTAGACCCATGACTAGCGGTGTTCCCCAGGGGTCAGTGCTGGGTCTGGTCTTGTTCAACATCTTCATAGTGTCCACCCTCAGCAAGTACGCTGATGATACAAAGCTGGGAGGAATGGCTGACACGCCAGAAGGCTGTGCTGCCGTTCAGCGAGACCTGGACCGGCTGGAGAGATGGGCAGGAAGAAACCAAATGAGATTTAATAAGAGCAAGTGTGGAGTCCTGCACCTGGGAAAGAACAACCCAAAGTATCAGTACAGGCCGGGGGATGACCTGATGGAAGGGAGCTCTGTGGAGGTTCTTGGGAACCTCCCAGGTTCCTGGAATCTGGGAGTTCTGGTGAACGACAGGTTGACCATGGGCCAGCAGTGTGCACTGGTGGCCAAGAAGGCCAACGGGATCCTAGCGTGCATTAATAGGAGCATGGCCAGCAGGTCAAGGGAGGTGATCATACCCCTCTATTCTGCCCTGGTCAGGCCTTACCTGGAGTACTGTGTCCAGTTCTGGGCTCCCTGGTACAAAAAAAAAGACAGGGATCTCCTGGAAAGAGTACAGCAGAGGGCCACAAGATATGGGGTCTGGAACATCTTCCTTATGAGGAGAGGCTGGGAGACCTGGGTTTGTTCAGCCTGGAGAAAAGAAGTCTGAGAGGGGATCTTATTAATGTTTACAAATATCTTAAGTGATACAAAGGGATTTGGCCAACCTCTTTTCAGTGGTTTGTGGGGACAGGCAATGGCCACAAAGTGGATCAAGGAAAGTTCCGCACCAACATGTGAAATAACATCTTCACAGTAGGGTGATGGAGCACTGCAACAGGCTGCCCAGAGAGATTGTGGGAGGAGTTGTGCCCAGGGAGTAATCTCCATTTCTGGAGATATTCAAGGCCCATCTGGACGCCTGCCTGGACGACCTGCTCTAGGGAACCTGCTTTGGCCGGAGGGTTGGACCCAATGATCTCCTGAGGTCTCTTCCCACCTCTACAATTCTGTGATTCTGTGAATAATAAATAAATAAATAAATTATAATAACAACAACAGCAACAAAAACAATAATAACAAACAATAAAAATATCACACAGAATCACACAGAATTTCTAGGTTGGAAGAGACCTCAAGATCATCGAGTCCAACCTCTGACCTAACACTAACAGTCCCCACTAAACCATATCCCTAAGCTCTACATCTAAACGTCTTTTAAAGACTTCCAGGGATGGTGACTCCACCACTTCCCTGGGCAGCCTTTTCCAATGTCTAACAACCCTTTCAGTAAAGAAGTTCTTCCTAACATCTAACCTAAAACTCCCCTGGCGCAACTTTAGCCCAATCCCCCTCGTCCTGTCACCAGGCACGTGGGAGAACAGACCAACCCTCACCTCTCTACAGCCTCCTTTAAGATATCTGTAGAGAGCAATAAGGTCGCCCCTGAGCCTCCTCTTCTCCAGGCTGAACAAGCCAAGCTCCCTCAGCTGCTCCTCATAGGACTTTTTCTCCAGGCCCCTCACCAGCTTCATCGCCCTTCTCTGGACTCACTCGAGCACCTCGATGTCCTTCTTGTAGCGAGGGGCCCAAAACTGAACACAGTACTCGAGGTGCGGCCTCACCAGAGCCGAGTACAGGGGGACGATCACCTCCCTAGCCCTGTTGGTCACACTGTTTCTGATTCAAGCCAGGATGCTGTTGGCCTTCTTGGCCACCTGAGCACACTGCTGGCTCATATTCAGCCGACTATCAACCATCACTCCCAGGTCCTACTCTGCCTGGCAGCTCTCCAACCACTCATCTCCCAACCTGTAGCTGTGCTTGGGGTTATTGCGCCCCAGGTGCAGGACCCGGCACTTGGCCTTGTTAAACTTCATGCAGTTGACCTCAGCCCATCAGTGCAGCCTATCCAGATCCTCCTGCAGAGCTTTCCTACCCTCAAGCAGATCGACACATGCGCATAGCTTGGTGTCATCTGCAAACTTACTGAGAGTGCACTCAATGCCGTCATCCAGATCATTGATGAAGATATTAAAGAGGACCAGCCCCAGCACCGAGCCCTGGGGAATGCCACTAGTGACCGGCCTCCAACTGGACTTGACTCCATTTACCACAACTCTTTGGGCCCGGCTATCCAGCCAGTTTTTAACCCAACGAAGCGTGCGCCAGTCCAAGCCAAGAGCAGCCAGTTTCTTGAGGAGAATGCTGTGGGAGACGGTGTCAAAAGCCTTGCTGAAGTCAAGGTAGACCACATCCACAGCCTTTCCCTCGTCCACCCAGCGCGTCACTTGGTCCTAGAAGGAGATCAGGTTCGTCAAGCAGGACCTGCCTTCCATAAACCCATGCTGACTGGGCCTGATCGCTGGATAGGGGCTTGGCCAGCTCCTCTGCCAGTTCTCTCAGTACCCTTGGGTGGATCCCATCCGGCCCCATCGACTTGTGCACATCCAAGCGCCGTAGCAGGTCACCAACCAGTTCTTCGTGGATAGTGAGGGCCACATCCTGCTCCCCATCCCCCTCCACCAGCTCACGGTACTGGGTATCCAGAGAACAACCGGTATTGCCGCTAAAGACTGAGGCAAAGAAGGCATTGAGCACCTCCTCCTTTTCTTCATCTCTTGTGACTAAGTTTCCCCCCGCATCCAGTAAAGGATGGAGATTCTCCTTAGTCCTCCTTTTTGTGTTGACGTATTTATAAAAACATTTTTTGTTATCTTTAACGGCAGTAGCCAGCTTGAGCTCCAGATGAGCTTTGGCCTTCCTAATTTTGTCCCTGCACAGCCTCGCTACATCCTTATAGTCCTCCCTAGTGGCCTGCCCACTTTTCCAAAGATTATAAACCCTCTTTTTTCTCCTAAGCTCAAGCCACAGTTCTCTGTTGAGCCAGGCTGGTCTTCTTCCCCGCTGGCTCGTCTTTGCGCAAGTAGGGGCAGACCATTCTTGCGCCATTCAGATTTCCCTCTTGAAGAGCGCCCAGCCTTCCTGGACCCCTCTGTCCTTCAGAACCTCCTCCCAAGGGACTCCACCAACCAGTTTCCTGAGCAGCTCAAAGTCAGCCCTCCGAAAGTCCAATACAGTGGTTTTACTGGTCCCCTTCCTGGCCTCACCAAGAATAGTGAACCCCACCATTTCGTGGTCACTCTGCCCAAGACAGCTCCTGACAATCACATCCTCCACCAGTCCTTCTCTGTTTGTGAAGAGAAGGTCTAGCGGGGCACCACCCCTGGTAGGTTCACTAACCAGCTGCATCAGGAAGCTATCTTCCACTTTCTCCAGAAACCTCCTAGACTGCTTTCTCTGGGCTGTGTTGTGCTTCCAGGATATGTCAGGGAAGTTGAAGTCCCCCACGAGTACAAGCGCTGAAGATTTCGCAACTTCTGTCAGCTGCCTGTAGAACTCCTCATCCGTCTCCTCATCCTGGTTCGGCGGTCTATAGCAGACCCCGACCAGGACACTAGCCTTGTTGTCCCTGCCGATCCTAACCCAAAGGGACTCGATCTTGTCATTCCTAGCCTCGAGTTCTACAACCTCGAAAGACTCTCTAATATAGAGAGCCACACCACCACCCCTTCTGTGCTGCCTGTCCCTTCTGAAGAGCTTATAGCCAGGCATTGCAGCACTCCAGTCATGAGACTGGTCCCACCACGTCTCCGTGATGGCAACCAAGTCGTAGCCTGCCTGCTGCACGATGGCTTCCAGCTCCTCCTGTTTGTTGCCCATGCTGCGTGCATTGGTGTAGATGCACTCCAGCTGGGCCATTACCTTATCCTCCAGCCTTGCCATTGTTCCCCCTGGCACAGCCCCAACAATCCTTGCTTCAGCCCCATCCTCCTTCTTACCTAGTTTAAAGCCCTCTCAATGAGCCCTGCCAGCTCCTGACCCAGGATCCTTTTTTCCCTAAAAGATAGGGACCCATATGCGGCCATCAGGCCAGGTGCTGAGTAAAGTGCCCCATGGTCGAAAAACCCAAGATTTCTGCGTTGGCACCAGCCCCAGAGCCACGTGTTTAACAGGTGGGCTTTCCTTGTCCTCTCTGTACCCCTCCCTGCCACCATAGGGATGGACGGAAACACCACCTGCAAATCACCAAAACACCACCTATCAATTTATATATAACAAAGGAGTACAGATTGAGATTTTGAAATACTAGGAAACACTGAGAACTTGAAAAGTGTCAAAAATTAAGTCATTGAAAGACTAAACCAACATTGTTGCTAAATTAGTGCTGTGTTTGTTGTCTTCAGTAGTTTTAAAACGATACACTCATACAGTCTCTCCCCTCCAAAGAAATGTAAGAAAGAAATAATCAGTATTTTGAGGGAGCAGGATGACTACTTTCAATATTTGTAGATAACATCTTCTAGAAAAAGATACTTCAAGTTATTCTGTTAGAACTACATCTGAATCTGAAAATGAGTAAAATTCTGTATGTGCAATGTTAATGTATTTTTAATAAACTGATCATTAATATTTCAAACTTACTTCATTATAGTACCGCATAAGTACAACTATCATATGTGATAAACACCTGGTCTATTTGAATTGATGATTTGCCAGTAATTGGACAAAATAAGTCTCTTTTCCTTGGCTTTGTTATTTGCCTTTCTAAGGAAAAGAAGTGTTATTCACATGGCTGAAATTGGGGCTCTTGCAAATGCCTTCCTCTTTTCATTAACTGTATTGAATTTTACTGTAATTGTTTTTCTTTTTATCCACTTAGATACTTAAATGTGGTCAAATGCAGACTGTATGAATATATCTCCCCAAAATGAATGCAGACCTGTCAGATACTAATTAATGTCACTCCCATTAGGGATAATTCCACAGACTGCTTTTAGGCTCAACAACATCTTGGGGAAAAAAAAAAAAATCAAGTTTATTTGAAAGTTCTGCCTTCATCTCATTCCTAGCATGTAAGCTTTGGGCTATTTCCAGAATAAATTTATTCTTTTTAGACTAAAGTGCATACATTTTTGCTGTAGAAATGTAAGAGAAATCTTTAATTCTGGTTATTGTAGAATTCAGTGTGACTAAGCAAAATGCCACCTGGAATTCCTGTTCCATTGTGATTGATGACTACCATAAAACTAATTTGTACAGTTAGAGTAAGTGTTTTCAGGATGTGGGCATTAGCCTATCTCCTGCTTCTTATGTTTGTTTGCTTATTATTATTATTATTATTATTATTATTATTATTATTATTATTATTATTATTATTATTATTATTATTATTATTATTATTATTTAAGCTTCTGTCATAGCACCTAACACCCTCATAGCTATAATCTTATTTGGACTATTAATAGCCTTTACTGACTGGTACAAATAATAAAAAAATAATATTTAGACTTAGTAAACATTTCTCTAAATGCTTGTAAGTTACATAATGCACTATAACCAGATTTCCAATTTCTACTTCTGAGTCACTCTAACACAATGAATAAATAATAGCATCTAAAGGTATAAAGCATGACTTCCAGTTTTGTCTACTTATACATTTCCTAGCCCTGATTTTCTATAATAGCAATGATGCTCCATTTTTCTTCTGATATTAGCAGCCTCAACAGGAAGGAATGTGTCATTAATCTCATGAAGCCTGCTTTCATTGCACTTGGAGTGTTTTCTTATGTAATCAGAAAATTTGGATAATTTGTAAAAGATTTAGATGAGCACATTTTTGCAACCCTATGGCAATTCAACTACTAAAGACTTTGAAGTCCACCCATTCCTGTTGGGACTTGACCAGTTTGGTTCACAGTCTGTCAACTGCCTATATTAATAAAGCCAAGTCATTAGTTGCACTGTCTGGATGAGGAGTTTCCAGTTTAATCCATACTATATTTTCTGCATGGCTGCTATTGACTTTGAAAACTGACTATTCAGCTGGGAGAAGGGTTATTCTTCTGAATGAGATAACAGAAACCCAACTGAGTGAATTTAACCTACTACAGACAGATGTATACGTTCCGCTATTCACATTTTTAATGTCAAGTTTCTTTTGAAGTGTCTAATGTGAAGTGACAATGGCAGTAGAGATAGAAAACTAGGTTAGGTTGAACACTTTGATCCCAGATGTAGGGATCAAATGATCAAACTGGCAACTAATCAATAAATGTTTCTCCAACTTAATTAAAATATTGAGCAATAATTCTAAATATGTATTTGACAATATGATGACTTGAGTTTCACTTGCCATTTATAGCCTTCAGAACTTTTCACAAACATCTGGAGTATACAGCTGTATCTCTGCATTTCAGAGTAACTACAGTGGGATATAAAGATAAAATAAGTAACAAATGTAAAAAGAACTTATTTGTTAAGTTTTATAAATGTAGTTTGATGGCTTAAATGAGAGCAGCAGTGGTTGTGCATAATAATTTCCAAACAAAACATTTCAGAAAGGGATCTTTAACTCCTTTCTTTTAAACTAAGACTGTCCCAGTTATAAAAATTGCAAACAAAGTTTTTTTTTGTTTGTTTTGTTCTTTTTTTTTTTCATAGAGGGAAAGAGGGAAAAGGTGACCTTGTAAATACTTTTTCATCCTCTTAGATTCCAAAGTAAGAAGAAGGTTCACAAGGCCGTAGAGCATAATTATTATAATCATCAGCTTTTAAATGCCTATCCAATCTGTAGGAGAGATTACATTAAATGATATCAGTTAGAATGATGAAGGCACATACCCAAGGCCACTAGAATCCACGTTGCTGGATCTGATCTTCTATTTACTTTTTTTTTTTTTTTTTCCTTTCATTCTATGTGTTGTATGCATGAATGGAAATAAATGGCTGAAATGGAGAGTATATGTAGGAGCTTAAGCAAGACATGTTACTCATTCTTAATTTAACTGCTGCAAACTGTACAGTCTATTACCTTGCAGATGCTGATATTAATAGTTGTAAGTCACTGCCTCAGCTGTGTTTTTGCCAATTGAAAAATAATGCAATATCACGAAGCTTTTGTTCTCTTCTGGATCTCTGAAAATTGTAGAAATTCACTCTTAATTTAGTGTTAACATACACTAATGTTTAATACAGTGGTACATGGGTAACAGTCTTTCTGCAGTTTCTGCGGCAGCCAATACATTATAGTTTCAGATCCCACCTTACAGTAAATGCACTGCAGATCAAGTGTTTCATCTCAAAGATGCCAAAAAGAAAGCATCCTTCTGTAGCAGAGAGTTAAGAATGATAACAGGTTCTATGGTGTAAGCATCATAAAAGTGATATAATTATGTAGAGACAGATAAACCAATATTAATCTTGAATGGCTCTATGAAGTCAGCTACATAGTAAAAGATTAAGTCTAATGCACCTAGGGATCACAATTTGACTGAAAATTAAGTAATAAAATGAAGACTTAGACTGTATGCTTTACTCAGGGAACTGAAAGAAGTTCTTCCTATAAACATAATGTATTGCAGACTTTTTTATTTACACAGAATTAGTTACTAGCTACATGAAGCTTACATTTCACTTCATTGTTTTTTGTTATTTGTTTTGAGTGAAAATTGTGGTGTTCTTAATAAAAATAGTATGTTTTTCATAAATAAAATCTTCCATCCTTCTTATCTACCAAATTTTTGGCATTTCTTTACCCTTGCTCATTTCCATCTCTCAAAATTTTTCCATGGTTTTTCACAGTAATTTTTATACTTCCTGCAGAGACAAGTAAGGCCTGAGAATCCTGAAACTCAATGAGAGATGAAGAGGAACCAGACATTTCTCCACTTTGTATCCTAAAACATCATGTGTTCTTTTATAATTTTGTCACATGTACACATAAGAAGGATGCGTTTTTTGTTGTTGTTGTTGTTGTTTGTTTGTTTCTTTGTTTGTTTCTGCTTTAAACAGAAAGCATGGGAAAGTAGGCAAGGGCAATAGAACCTGGGAACCCTCTCTCTCAGCTCTGCTTTCATTTGTTGGGTCTAAGCAATTCTTAGGGCATGTTTATACAGATAGATGTAGGCAGACTCAATATCATCTGCCCAAACCTTCACTGTGAGCTGATGTAAATGAGCTATTTGTACATGGGAAATACATTAATGCAGGAAATACATATTTTATCTTTTTGATCAATAGCTCTACTCTGACTAGCTTTGTACATATACAAACTTTATGTATTTGTGCACCTATCCACCTCCTTCCATTCAATATGCTTTAGTTTTTCTAAAGTACCAGTTACTCTAGTAGAAATTATCTGCACAAACACAAGATTGACCTAGTTTTGTGCACAAATGGTTAAAAATTCCTTTGAAAAGCTCTAATAAAATAAATAAAACAACAACAATAACAACAACAACAAAACAATAATAATAAATCCCAGGAGATGTGAGGAAAAAAACAAAAGGGGTTTTTCAAGCTTCATACTGATCTTTTTTTTTTTTTTTTTAATGTCATTGCAATTTTTTGTTTGCTTGTTTAATTGGGATTACTTCTGCTTGACACTGCAATAAGAAAAAAAAAATAGAATAAAGTCTGCTATTAAAAGAACATTATGCATAAACTATTTTTTTTTTATTAATTAACCTGTTCCTTAGTAAAATGTAGCCTTTGCAGAGCTACCACAACAGGATTTAAAGAGAATCAAAAGACAGCAAATGTTGTGTATTCAAGGGTATAATTTATAGCAATTTCCTAAACTGTTGGTGCAAGCTTGAACTTGCCTGTGAAGGAGTAAGTAGACTAATTTGTTATCTGTTTCTTTACACAGGAGTTAGCAGTATGCTGTTCACTAAACAGAGTAAACAACACTATTCTTTAAAAATGCATATGCTGTAGGTGTATTTTGAAAAAACAAGTTTGTTTCACCATTAATATTTTAAATAAATATTAATGAAACCAATATTTAATAATAATATTGTATATTAAAATTAAATATATTATAAATATGTTGTTATTAAATATTAATGTTTAATAATAATAGCTCATACATTAATAGAAGAGCTATTATTATTATTAATTATTATTATTATTATAAATGTAGCAAACCTTTTTAAAGAGGGTTCCCATGCACCTGTAATATTTCAGGCTCAGAAGACATCGCAAAACTCACTTATTTTTGCTTTAAATAACTAGCTATTATGCATAAAAAATTAAATGCAGGAATTGAGTATTAATCTGATAGTTTTAGTCATGTAGGTATAAAAGCAGAGCAAACAGGTTGCTTCTTTTCTTGTATGTTTTCCTGTGCTTTTTTTTTTTTTTTTTTTTTCTGCATGATATATCCCCTGCAGGGCCTCTGGCAAATTCTCTCTTGCTGTACAACTAATGAAATGTCCTCTTGTAATATACTGTACCGTACCTCAGCAGCAGGCATCTTTCCCATGTCCTTCAACATATAAAGTATTGCAGTAATGATGTGCTTGAAGGGGGGAAACCTGGGAAGTTTTTGTTAAAATTCCATCACTAAACTAAGTGGAAGCTTAGGGTGATTTTTCATCCTCTGATGAAATTTGTGGATTTGTGCAAAATGTGAAACCACTTCTTCCAGAGATGAATTATTTCCAGATTTTTAATACAATTGCCTTTGAAGAGCAAGCTCTGTGCCTGTTGGATAGGGCCAAACTGCATCTAAAGGCAGGTTAAAATATGTATCTCCAGGTTTTGTCATGTTGCCTTTATTTTATTGATAAGTAGCTGTTGGATTTTTAATTAGTATTACTTCATTATTATTATTTTTTGGTGAAATGATTAAATTTTTCTTCCCTTCAGCTATTTAGTCAGTTTGGAGATTATAAGGGACTTCAATGAAATTGATAAACTTACTTGTGCATTGTTATAATACACTTGAAATTCTGACACACTCATTTTATTAAAAATGAAACAAAACAACAACAAAACCAGTAATTCATTATTTTAAAATACAAGATGGCCCAGTTGTTATACATAAGGGAGTTAATAGTTTTCATTATGTCTTTGAAAAATATAGTGCCTAATGATTTTAACAGTGGATGGATTCTTTTGAAGGAAAGGCAACAATGATAGTTTTTTTTTTTTTTGTTTGTTTGTTTGTTTTGTTTGCTTTTCAAATATTTAATGATCTTAAATTTAAATTTATCAGGTAGAAAGTAGCAAGTTAAAAGATTGTTCATAAATCGCTCTTTCCTTAGTCCCTTTGCATATCTTAAGGTTGTCACATCTCTTGGTCCTTCTTGTTATAAGGAAGGTGGAAATACTAAGAGGATTAGGGACAAAAGGAAAAAAAAAAAAAAGGAAAAAGAAACAAAAACAAGGCTGATAGAGACAGAAAATTGCTTTTTTCATTTGTTTCTCTTTTGTGTTTGGTTTAGTTTTATTTTATTTTTTAAGCAGCTGGGGATTCCTATCTTTCTGCAATAAAATACTCTACTGAAATAAAATGGGATGTGTTGTCATAAGGTAACATGAGGTTTCAGACCAGTTTTAACTATATACTGAGGGGTCAGCTAGAAGTAAGAAGTACTGAGAGTGTGAATTTGGGACTGTAGGGAGATTGTAGGGGTGTTCAAATGCAAGTGAGAGTGGAGGCTGCAATCAGTGTAATTGGGTTTAAGAGATAATGACTTTGCAGTATTCCCATGGCACACAGAATCACAGAAAGATAGATCTGGAAGAATTTTAATGAGTCTGCTTATTTCAATAATGCAGAAAATGAAAGATATAGTTAATCCTGACATTTCTGAGTAAGACTGAGATTCAGTAGTTTGGCTGGAATAAAATAGTAAGCTTTATTAACAGAAGTTGTAGGAATGTTGTGATAAATAACTAACTCCTTGACTAAAAACACTATCCAAATGTCTTTCATACATATAATTTAAAGAACTACAAGAAATCCAGCTCATGTAAATCAATATACTCCCACTGGGTTCAATAGAACTAAGTCAATTTACAGCAACTGAGACTTTAGCTCCAGATTTCATGATTCAAACTCACCATAAAACAGTGAGGAGAAATTTAAGAAGGGAAAAAATCTACAAAGTTAAATTGATCTGCAAATGTGAAGTATTTCTCAACATAAATTAATTTGTCGTCAGATACTGGCTACTATCACATAATGTCAAGAATTTCATTTAGCAGTGAAAGAACTGAAGAGTCAGTCAATTGCAGTTTGTTCATTTTTACCTTTCAGCATTTCTTGTATAAAAGACTGAAAATAGGTTTTGTAATGGAAAGCCTGCAAAATCCCCATAACAACATCAGTAAAAACAGATTCAGATTCAATAAAATTGCATAAAGCAAATTTACTAGAATAATATGTGGGCAGTTCATCATCACAACTGTAACAACATTTTAAATAACAGGATGTCTGCTCCCTGGACACACTGCAATTAAAATGGGTTTGCAATAAACGTGTTCATTAGGTTGAATCACAAGGTTGTAAATAGAGTCATCAGACAGATAACTTCAATGTAGTTAGTTTCATTTGTTTCATTTTTTCTCTTCTCCCCTTTATTTTTTTGTATTTTAAAGAAAGAGAATTTTAATTTATACACACACGCTTTATATAATAAATCATAGGCATTTCATTGATTTTTCCTACATAACTTTCACATGGGAACCTGCATTTCTTCTGCTAAAATTCATGTTGTTTATTCCTCGGACAAGATTATGTATACGGCATATGAGTTAACTGTAAGTATCTCATGTTACTATTTTTTATATCTATATCATTTTATATCTATTATTATTTTTTCTAAACACTGGCTGTCTTTTTGTCAGACGTGATTTTTTCTGCAAATTGTATGGTAGAATTTTACTACTCTGAGAATGAAAAACGTGTCACAGACATTTAAAATCTGTTTAAAGTATCTGATTAATCTAATAGGGGAGCGGATGAGATATCCTTTCTTTCTGTCCCTTCCTCTGCTTTATTTCCTCACTCACTATTGACTTTTATTATGGTAATTTATCTAGATCTCCCAAAGCTGAAGGGGAATGTAGGGGAAGAAGTGCCTCTCTGTGTAGTTAATAGTTACCCTATGGTATGAATAGCTGTTTCGGGTTACAGAAAGAGTGATGAAGCTGATACAGCTTCTAGTAAATGAACTCATTTGAGCTGATTCTATTCTTGCTGATAAATTATGTAAATTGGGAGTAGCTCTGGGCATACATATAAAACTGGTGAAGGTTTGCTGAAAATCAGGACCAGATGCTATCTTTATAATAAACCATAAAACTGAATGACTCTTTTTTTTTTTTTTTTTTCCACGCTTGCAAAAGAATCTAGCTATTTGTTAGAAGCCTGTGGAAGCTGTAATTCTTTAATACTAATTGTTCTGAAAGTCCAACAACCATTAAAAATGAAACAGCAATTTAACAAGAAATATGAAGTAAAAAATTTCTGAAAAAAAAAAAGTAATGCTGGAAAGTAATGCTGGAAATTAGGTTCCTATATCATACGTTTCAGAAGTAAATGATATTTTATCAATTTTTGGATGTCTAAATTGAGACACATGTAGAGATACATTAGGCTTTTGGGATACTTCCTGGTCAGCATGGAACTCAATGTACAGCCAGAAACTTAATATTTCCAGAAAACACAATACAAGGGCACCTACTCACAAAATGCTGACATTGTTTTTAAGCTTGTATTTTCCCTACATTTCCCTATTTTCACTCCACCACAATCCCTCTCTCCTTCACCTACTCAGAAGAGGATGGGAAGAAGAAAAAAAAAAAAAAAAGTTGAGATAAGAATAATTTAATTAAAGGGAAATAGTCATTAAGGTAAAGTTATAATTAAGGGAAAAAAAAAATAATTTAACTAAAGGGAAAAAGGAAGGAAAAAAAAAAAGTCCATGTGGAAGCACAGAGAGAGTGGAAAGAAATTACTTCCCGCCAACGAGCGATGCTTGACCATGTCCTTGAAGCAGGGCCTCAATGCACATAGCTGTTCTTTGTTGTTCAGGAGGACAGTCATTTTCATAATGACAGTGCACCCCTCCCCCCTCCTTCTTTTTTTCCACCTTTTATTGCTGAGTGTGACATCATATAGTATGGAATATTCCTTTGGTCAGTTTAGGTTAGCTGCCCTAGTGATGTCCCCTCCCCACCTCTTGCCCCAGCCTGCTGGTTCTTGGGGAGGTTAGAAGGAGTTCTGATGCTGTGCCAGCACTGCTCAGCAGCAGCAGAGACAACACTGGTGTGATACTGATGCCGTTCTAGCTACAAGTGCACGACACAGCACTGTATGGGCTGTCACAGGGAAAGCTAGCTCCACTCCAACCAGACCAAGTACAAGCCATCCAACCTGGCCTTGAACACTTGAAGGCATGGGGTATCCACAACTTCTTTGCACAACTTTTTCCAGTGCCTTAGCACTCTCATAGCAAAGAATTTTTTCCTAATTTCTTTTAAACCTAACATTTTTAGTTTAAAGTTATTACCTTTTCTTTTATCATTGTACTGCCTGATAAAGAGTTCCTCTCATCTTTCCTGTAGACCCCTTGGTAATACCAGAAAGCTGCCCTAAATTCTCACTGGAGCCATCTCATCTGTAGGCTAAATTACTCCTAATCCTAAATTACCCTAATTTAACCTTAAAATACCTAAATAACTCTCTGCCTCTCTTCATAGGAGATGTGTTCTAGCCCTCTGATCATTTTGTTGTTGCCCTGGTTTTAGCTGGGATAGAGTTAATTTTCTTCCTAGTAGCTGGTATAGTGTAACGTTTGTGATTTAGGATGAGAATAATGCTGATCACACACTAACATTTTAGGTAATGTAAAGCAGTGCTCACACAGAGCCTAGAACTTTTTAGCTCCTCACACTTCCCTGCCACCAAGGAGTCTAGGGGTGCACAAGGAGCTGGGAGGGGACACAGCCAGGACAGCTGGCCCAGACTGGCTGAAGGGATATTCCATGCCATATGATGTCATGTTGAGAACTAAAACTAGGGGTATTTGGTTGGGGCAGTCTGCTGCTGCTTGGGGACTGGCTGGGCATTGGTCAGAAGGTGATAAGCAATTGTGTTCACAATTGTGATCACTTGTTTTTTATATTATTTTATTATTATTATTATTATTATTATTATTATTATTATTATTATTATTATTATTATTATTATTATTATTATTATACCTTCCTTTTTCTGTGCTATTCAACTGTCTTTATTGCAGCCTATGACATTTACCTTTTCCCAATTCTCTCCTCAGTCCTACTGAGGAGGAGTGAGCAAACAGCTGTTTGGTACTCAGCTGCCTGCTAGGTTGAACCACAAAATGACCCTTGTCTGCATCTACTATACCAGGACCACATCTCTCTTGTGCTGGGGGTCCAAACCTGGGTGCAGTTTTTGAGTTGCAGATGGGGTGATCCAGGTGGGGTCTCAAAAGGGAGGATTAAAAGGTGAGAATCACTTCCCTCAACCTGCTGGCTACCGTCATTTTGATGCAGCCCAGTATAAAATTGGCCTTTGTGACATCAAAGAACATCATATCTGAGTATACTGCTGGCAGCAAATACACTTTAGAACAGTTTAGTGGTCCTTGATCACCCCTTTGAGAAGGGACTATTCTCGAACCATTCTCTCAAACTTAAGAGAGAACTATCTCTCTGTATCCCAGATGGATGTAAACCTCTGCTTACAGCACTGAGTATGTGTTTTTCGATGTCTATGTGTTCTATGACTTGAGAATGTTTTCTTTCCAGCACCCTCATCTTTTTGCAGTGGGATATTATTTATTTTAACGGGTTCTCTGGTGACAGCTGCAATATTGTATGGTGATTTTACTCGGGTGGACAGCCAAGCTCCACCACAACTGCTGTCTCACTCCCCCTCCACAAAGGGAAAGAGGGAGAAAATATGATGCAAAGGGTTCAAGAGCTGAGATAAGGACAGGGAGCTCACTCAACAATTATCAGGATGAGCAAAACATTCAGAGTAGGGAGATTAGTAAAATTTATTGCCTATTACTAGCAAGCTAGAGAAGTGAGAAACAAAGGAAAGAAACCAAGAACACCTTCCCCCCATTCACTCCTCCCCCCAAGCAGCACAGGGGAACAGAGAATGGGGGTTGTGGTCAGCCTGTTGCATTTTGCCTTCACTGCTCCTTCACAGTCACTCTCTGCCCCTGGGGTCCCTCCCACAGGATGCCGTCCTTCCTGCCTGTGGGCTTCCCACAGGCAGCAGCTCTTCAGGAACTGCTCCAATATGGGTCTGTCTATCCATCAGGAGCAAACTGCTCCAACATGGGTCCCGCACAGGCAACATCTCTCCCCAGATCCCCTGCACTGGCATGGGCTCCTCTCCACAGGTTGCAGCTCCACCGGGAGCCCCTCCATTGGCTGCAGCATGGAGATCTGCTCCATGTGGGACCCATGGGCTGCAGGGGGACAGCCTGCTCCACCAGGGGCGTCTCCACAGGCCTCAAGGGAACTTCTGCTCTGGCACCTAGAGCACCTTCTCTCCCTCCTTCTGAACTGACCTTGGGGTCTGCAGGGCTGGTTCTCACTCCTCACTGTCCGTGTTGCTGTCATGTAGCAGGTTTTTTGTTTGTTTGCTCATTTTTGTTGTTTATTTTATTTTATTTTATTTTATTTTATTTTATTTTATTTTATTTTATTTTATTTTATTTTATTTTATTTTATTTTATTTTATTTTATTTTATTTTATTTTTTCCCTTTCTTAAATCTGCTCTCACAGAGGTGGAAACAACATCACTTGTTGGCTGGACTCTGAGCAGAGACGGGTGCCTTTGAGGCCGGCTGAAACTGGCCCTTATTTAACATGGGGCAGCCTCTGGATTCTTCTCACAGAAGCCACCCCTGCATTTCCCTGCTACCAAAACTTTGCCACATAAACGCATCACATATTGAATGAGAAACAGATGTTATACAACACTAGTAAGACAAAATATGTATATGGTGGTATATATAGCTGGGAAACCTGTGTATTCTAGAATGTAGAATAGAATCATACAATAATCTAGGTTGGAAAAGACTTTCAGGATCATCAAGTCCAACCATTAGCCTGACCTACCAAGTCCCATCACTAAACCATGTCCCTTAGTGCCACGTCCACATGACTCCCAAATACTTCCAGGAATGGGGACTCCACCACTTCCTTAAACAACTCATCTCAATGCTTAACCATGCTGTCCATGAAGAAATTTTTCTTAATATTCAATCTAAACCTTCCCTGGTGCAACCTGAGACTGTTTCCTTACACTTGTCACCTGACAAAAGAGACTAACACCCTCCCTTTAGCTTCTTCTTCAGATTAAACAAGCACAATTCCCTCAGCCCCTCCTAAGAAGCCTTGTTTGCTACTCCCTGAACCAGCTCTGTTGTTCTTCTGTACATACATCTGAGCAACTCAACATTCTTCTTGTAGTGAGGGGCCCCAAACTGAACACAATATTTGAGGTCCATTTTCAGCAAGGGGACAATCATGTTCCTAGTCTTGTAGGCCACACAATTTCTAATTCAGGCCAGGATGCTATTTGCCTTCTTGGCCAACTGAGCACAGTGCTGGCTCATGTTTGGGCTGTAAACCACCACCCCCATGTCCTTTTCTTATGGATAACTTTCCAACCTCTCTTCCCCAAACCTGTAATACTGTATGGTGTTATGACCCAAGTGTAGGACTACCCTTGTCATTGTCATGTGGCTGCACTTGGCCCATTGACCTAGTCTATCCAGATTCCAATGCAAAACCTTCCTACCATAAAGCAGTTCAACAGTCCTGCCTAACTTGATATCATTGTTGAATTTACTGAGGGTGTATTCAATCCCCTCATCCAGTTTATTAATAAAATGTTAAAAACTGGCCCCAGTACTGAACCCTGAGGAAAGCCATTGGTGGCTGGCCACCAACTAGATTGAAATCCATTCACAGTGACTCTTTCAGCCTGAATATCCAGTCATCTTTTCACCCAGAAAACTTTTCACTTGCCTGTTGCAGGAAGAACAACTGAAAACATGACAGACACTAATATGGTCAGATCATGCTCTCTCTTTATTACCCGAATAGCCTGACTATTATAGCAAACTTAACAGGGGCGGATAGTGTCTCACACAAGATTATTGGTCAAAAGCACTCAGACAAGGAACTACAAGAAAACAACCCCACCTCCAGGAAAACAACCCCCTTGTGATTAGCAGTCACATAGATCCCGTCCTTGAAGCCAGCTGCTGGCAACAATATTTTTTAATTCCTCAATTGGGCAATGTAGGAACACTGTAATGGGAATTTCTCATGACATGTCATGGGAATTTTCCTGGTAGCTTGGTTTGCTCAGCCACAGAAATTCATGGGATTTTTGCTGTTTCAAAAATCCCTCAACACTTGCCCAAGCTACCAGTTTCTCCAGGAGAACACCGTCAAGTTTGCAGATGACACCAACTTGAGTGGTGTAGTTGATACCAAAGAAGGAAGAGATGCCATCCAAAGGGACCTGGACAGGCTGGAGAAGTGGGCCATGTAAACCGCATGAGGTTCAACAAGTCCAAGCACAAGGTGCTGCACCTGGGTCAGGGTAATCCTGGATATGAGTACAGACTGGAAGAAGAACTCATGGAGAGCAGCTCTGCAGAGAAGGACTTAGGGGCTTTGGTGAAAGAAAAGCTCTACATGAACCAGCAGCATGTGCTTGCAGCCCTGAAGGCAACTGCATCCTGGGCCACAGCAGAAGAGGTGTGACCAGCAGGTCAAGGGAGATGATTGTCCCCCTCTACTCTGCCCTTGTGAGGCCCCACCTGGAGTGCTGCATCCAGGTTTGGGGGCTAGGGGACACAAGAAAGATGTGGACCTGTTATAGTGAGTCCAGAGGAGGGCTACAAAGGTGCTCAGATGGCTGGAGCACCTCTGCAATGAAGAAAGGGGAAGACCTCATTGTGGCCTTTCAATACTTAATAGGTCTTATAAAAAGGACGGAGAAGGACACTTTACTTGATAATGATAAGACAAGGGGGAATGGTCTTAAACTAAGAGAGGATAGATTTAGATTAGACATTAGGAGGAAGTTATTCATTGTAAGGGTAGTGAGGCACTGAAACAGGTTGCCAAGAGAGGTTGTGGATGCCCCATCCCTTGAAGTGTTCAAGGACAGGCTGGATGGAGCTTTGGCCAACCTGATCTAGTGACCTATGGCAGGGGGGTTGTAGTTAGATGATCTTTAAGATCCTTTCCAACCCAAACCATTCAATGATTCTATGATTCTGTGACTGTAGGAGATGATGTCAAAGGCTTTGCTAAAATTCAGGTAAACAACATCCACATCCTTTAAGCTATCTTGCTTGATTGGTTTACCTTGTTTTGTCTGAAACCCCTATTCCCCATTCCCGTGCACCACTTAGTGTTTTTAGTTTGCTTTTAGTCTCTTAGTAACGAGCAATAAATTATATTAATTTCCCTACACTGAGTTTTCTTTGCCTGTAATTGGTGACTGATTTCCATGTTCTCGTCTTAACCCTTTAGCCCTTTTTCATCATATTTTCTCTCCCAGTGCCTTTGAGGAGAGAGAGTGAGGAATGGTGTGGTAGAGTATAGCTAGCCATCAGTGTGAAACCACATACTCCTACCCTTCACAAAGTGTCTTGGCATGTTCCTCAGGGACATGTGCTGTGAAGAGAGGGGGAAAGAGAAGGAGAAGGTAGTCACTAGAAACAGAACACAGGAAAAGAACAAACAAACAAAAACAAACAAAAAAACAACAACGACAAAAAAAAAAAAAAAAAACACCACCACCAACAAAAGCATGGCAAGTCATGGAGATAAAGCTGAAGGAAGAAAAAATGGGAGACTTCAGGAATACCAGGTCCCAGACACCATGCTGAAAGTCTGGAGCAAGGAAAATGTACCATTGGTGGAAGAGGACAGGGTCAGGGAACAGTTAAGCAGGCTACTTAAGTCTGTTGGCCCTGATGAGATGCACTCATGAGTGCTGAGGTAGCTGACAGATATGATTGCAAAGTGACTATAATCTTTGGTTGATTATGGCAACAGAGAGAAGTGTCCAAAGACTGGATGAAAAGTAAATGTTATTCCTATCATCAACAAGAGCAAGAACAAATATCCAGAGAACTACAGGCCAGTAAGACTCATTTCAGTCTCTGGAAAGGTGACGGAACAGGTAATCCTGGAAACCATTTCCAGGAACATGTAGGAGAAGAAAACCCTCAGGAGCAGCTGGCATGAACTCACCAAGGGGAAGTCATCCTTGAACAACCTGAATGACTTTTATAGTGATGATCCACCAGTCTGGTGGATTAGGGGAGAGCAGTGAACATCAGTCAGCAATGTGTCCTTGCTGCTAAGAAAGCTAATGGTATTTTTGGCTGCATTAAGCAAAATATTGCCGGCTGATCAAGAGAGGTGATACTTTCCTTCTGTTCATCATTGGAGAGGCCATACCTGGAGTTCTGTGTCCAGTTCTACCCCACTCCCCACACCTCCCTTCTCCAGTATGGGAGAGACATAGACATACTGAACAGAGTCCAATGTTGAGACACTATTGGAGAACTTCCATGAGGAAAGGCTGAGAGAACTGGTAGTATTCAGCCTGCAGAAGAGGAGGGTCAGGGTGGATCTTATCAATGTATCAATGTTTATAAACACCTGAAAGGAGGGTGCAATGAAGGCAGAGTCAGGCTCTTTTCAGTGGTGCCCAATGCCAGAACAACAGGCTATGGGCACAAACAGGAACACAAGAAGTAATGTGTAAACATCAGGAAGCACTCCGTTACTGTATGGATGACGGACCACTGGCAGAGGTTGCCCAAAGAGGTTGTGGAGTCTCCCACCTTGGAGCTCTTCAAAAGCCACACAAACATGGTACTGGGCAACCTGCTCCAGGTGTCCCTGCTCGAGTAGTATTGGGTCAGATAACTTCCTGAAGTCCCTTCCAACCTCAACCATTGTGTGATTCTGTGATTCTTTGAAAACTCTGACCAAGCAACACAATGGGAATAAAAAGTCCCATATCTGTCAGGAGCCAAACCAATGCCTTTCAGTCCACATTCATTGATCACCGTAGTGAAAGTTATCAATAGGTAAATGAAAATTACATGACTCCTAGCAGTCCCTTGTCCCCTCCTGTTCAGGTCTCTGTGTTTCCTGACCAGACACTCCTCAGGACTTATTTCCTAAACATGACTTGTCCCAGTCTATCCCCTCCAGCTCTTTCAAGTCTGAGAAATCCTGATCACATGTCCCATGCCACATCACAGAACCCAAATGCAAATTTGGCAAGAGTGTCTTCCCTAGCTGAGGTATGCTGGGCACACAGTATGCAGTGGGCAGGGATGCTTTACGCAAAAATAGCATTTACTGCAGACAGTACAAAATTCAGTGATCTCTTTGGATTTTTCCCTCCCTTAAATATTAAATAATCTTCATGTATCCATGACTCAAGTGGCTATGAATCAATTTAGAATTGGAATGTTTATTCACCCAGTAAGGTGAAATTTTGGAACGACATTTCAAAAAGAGCAATAAATTCCGCCAAGGGGGAAATTAAAAGACCTATCTTCCTATGGAGCAATATATAATCTTCTTAGAAGCCTCTCTGATACATAACTACAGAAACAGAGAATTGGATAATATTTGCACTTTCTTTCCAATACCATATCACTCACTAAATTCTTCATCTCTTTCTGTTGTCCCCTCCTCACTGAATCAAAAGGAGCAATGCTGAAACCTTATCCAAATTTTACATGTGCTGACTTGATTTCCAGTACTGTCCTGTACTGTGAACAGCCATTCTAGAAAGAAAAATAACTGTGATGATCGTATCACAGGTTTTCTGTCACTGAGGAAGCTTACAGGGTCTCTGTCTACTTTCAACACAATTTTTTCATGAAACTTGGTGGAATTTTGTATCATTCAAGACTTAAATATTAGTTAAAATTTATCAGCAGGCTTGAAGGTATTAGATGAGTGATTGAAGGACATGCAGTTACCATCATTGTCTAGAATGTTCTATATCTTCAGGAAAACAGACTAAAAGTCTCTCTGTGAGGATGGCCTTAATCGGTTTGAGGAAGAAATAGTGTTTGCTAGTTCTGTGCTTTTGCTTTATCATACATCTTCAAAAGTGAGAATGAAGCTGTGTGTCTCATAATGAAACAGGAAAATCTGTTGAATATCTAACAAACTCAGCTCCAGTAATAACAACCTGAAGAGCTATTAAAATAACTCATTTAGTACATAACTGTACATAACACAATTTAGCATTAAATTTGTTACCACTCTGCAGTTATATCTGAATAGTAAAATATAAATTTAGTATAACACATGAAAAGAATTATGATATTGAAGAAACACAGCCTTGCAAATCAAACTCTGAATTAACAATCTCACTTAAATTAAAAAGATAAACAAAAAAATGCCCAAAGAAGAAAGCAGAGTTAGTTTTTCCATATATCTGCATCAGTAAGTAAGTAAGTAAATAAAAAAATAAATGAAAGGAATATAACATGACTTGAATTTTATTTTAATTACATTAGAGGCTAACAAACAGAACTTTGTGTTTGGAAAACATGTAGTTTAACACTGCTGGGATGAAGAATGAAAGCCACGTTGTGATGTTTAAAATAGATCCCCTTGCACTGGGCCCTATCTAGTAGTAGGATATAAACATACCACTTAGCCCATTTCAGTTGAAAACATATATACATGAAGGGATTATTTAATTGTCTCTCTACACCCATTTCCAATGATCAAGCCATAAAACACTTTGCAATGTGTTTGAGAGAAAAAATAGTGAAGAACATTTGTATTTGGAGTGGGTTTTGATATTTATGAGGCATCTTACTTCAATAACTACTAACTCCAGTGGACAGCGCTTAATTCTTAATGAGAAAGAATCAAAGATTGATGTAATTTACAGAGGACCATGTAAATGGGAGTCAATAATGCTAACTCTGGAGGGAGTTCCAGAGGATACTCTATTCTGCTCTACTAGTTTTCAAAAAAACAAAAACAAAAACAAAACAAAATAGATTCTTTAGAAAATGTCTGACTGTAGATGTGAAACTGGATTAGGTTTTGTGTGTGCAAAATTTTCAGAATTAACCCAAAGGGGACACATGACACATGAAAAAAAATATCCTTCCTTGACTTGCCTTGCCTTTTCCTTGGGGAAAATGACAACAGATATTTTGTCACCAGAAGTGAGATGAAACAAATGATTTGTACAGTAGACAGCAAAGGAGAAAGAATTGGGAAGCTGATATATAATTTGTCAAAAATTGAAACCAAAATAAACATAATTTTCCTCTCAAGGTCCATCAGTAACACCAAAAATATTCAGATATTTCTGTCAGTACTGTAGATCAGATCTCAGTGAGAGGGGTTTGATTGTTGAAGGAACTGAGCCAGGGAACATTCATGTCATTGTGCAGCTGTCACAAGAATTTGATGTCAGCCACCATTTTTCCTGAATGTGCTTAAAGGCAGCAAAAGACAAGGTATTTGCCTCAGATTATATGTAAAACTGGTAGAATTTCTGCTGCTTGACCCTAACATCTAAGTAAAAAGAAGTATATTATCTGCATATTTTCTCTGTGGTAGTTTTTCTTGGTTTCAGTGACTGTATTTACTTTCTCAGGAATAAATTATGATAGTGGGTTTCTCATTGTCTTGAGTATGTCTTAAGTTTACCAATCATGGACTAGACAAAGTTCTTTTATTCTCATTGTTTTTGTCTCCTTTGATTTCTTTCTGTTTTCTTAGACTATGTTAATTTAGACTTTAAGACTTTTTAGATCCTTTACTGAAATAGAAATGCCATTGTTAAAAACAAAACAGAACAAAAGCAAAAAACAAACCACTAGCACAGTTTCATTAGTGTTACACTGATTAAACTTTGACAGCTTGAGAGTAAGAGGATGTTAAGAGACCATGCTGAAGTGCTAGAAGTGCTGAAAACACCTGGAAGTGATGTCTTTCACTTCCAGGACATGGCAGAATAACCTTCATTTAATCTATGATCATTTTCACCATTGTGAAACAATAGTGAAATGTGAACATTTCACATTTCAAATGTGAACATTTCACCAATGTTCACCATTTCATTTTCTAAACATTTATCTCTGATTTTGGAAATGTGATCTTATTTCTCCCTAATTGTATGGCTTCGATAAAACATCTATAAAAAACAAAGAGGAAAGTAGGCACAAAAATTCACCAAACAAACAAACAAGCAAAACCCTTCAAAATACCCAGGGTGAGGTAAGGAATAATCTATTGTGCCTTTAGGTAGGTAACTGAAGTTCGAATCTCATGAATGCTTTTCACAGTATATATTCCATAGGTTATCTGCCTACCTGCAGTGTCTGAAATGGAAGTCAACATGACCAAACTTCACCTGGAACTCACTTTCCCTGAAAACTGGAGGGACAAATGTTTTATTATCAAATATGGAAACAAACAAACAAACAAAATCAAAATCAAGAACTATGACTCTAATCATCTTTTGACTGCAGACAGGGACATAAAGGAAAGACTGGTCTTTCAGCCTGCTGTCAGTGCAGAGTCGCAGGGCTACAGCTGCTACCGTACTACTACAACTCCTCGAGACCCGCCTGGGTCTGGCCTACCACTGCCACTGCATCAAGTTGTAGGTTTAAAGCCTATCTGTCATACCTGTCAGCTCCAAACAGTGTCTCAAAAGGTGCCAGAAACCTTTATGTGGATAACTGAATCCCTGATCACCTGCCCTTAGAGTCCCTGAGTGTATTGATGAAAACAGTTTTTCTATCTAAAAAATATAAAATAGTATCTAATGTCATCATGATGCCTTAGCATATCTTGCTTGGCCTCCAGCTGACTCTCTACAAGATCAAGAACCTCTTGTGGGTTCCTTTTTGCCAAGCTCAGATATCTGTCTTAGGTCCTTGGTATAAGACTGTTAATTCAAATTGCTCTATACACTTAGACAGATCTGATAAATTGAGTCCTAGATTTTTTTTCATAGACTCTTCCTAGACTCATAGTTCTTAGACTCTGATCTAAGTAGATGAGGACACCTATGGTAGAGACATTTGATGGCATACCCCTCAGCCTGAAGTATAATCCTAACACTTGGGTTATCTAGTCTGAAGAATAGAATGTTAAGAGGCAACCTGATTGCTCTCTACAACTTCCTAAGGAGGAGAAATGTAAAGGGAGGTGCTGGTCTATTCTGTCTAGTAAACAATGACATGGTGCTTATGAATGGTACAAAGATGTACCAGGAGAGCTCAGAATGAACATTAAGAGGGTGGCAAATACTGCAACAGGCTTCCTACAGAGGTGACTGGTGACCCATGCCTGTCAGTGTTCAAGGGGCGTTTGGATAATGACCTTGTTAATAGGTTTTAACTTTTGGTTACGCCTGAAATGTTCAGGCAGTTGGACTTGATCTTTGAAGTTTCTATTCTATTCTATTCTATTCTATTCTATTCTATTCTATTCTATTCTATTCTATTCTATTCTATTCTATTCTATTCTATTCTATTCTATTCTATTCTAAACTTTTAAACCCACGGCTACATTAAAATATACTTATGAGAGAGTTGTACATTTCTGGAGAGAAAACTGGGGTCCAAGCAGAATACCTATAGATGGATTTCATGCATGGCCACTTAGGTAACAAAATGAGAACATAGATTACAATATTTTGACGTTTATTCCATTAAGAAGCACTGCTAGTTAGAAAAAAACAACAGTTAACCTATGCCTTGGAACTGAATTATCTGGACATCTAACAAAATAGAGGGAATCTTTAGAACTTTACAAGCCAATCAAACAGATCAGTGGCTTACTTCTGCAGAAAGAAAACCTTGCACTGAATATGACCATCTGCATTCCATTCATACATTTTCAGTAAAACATATCAAATTCGTGTAGTATAATTCAAAAATATTTCAGCATAGCTTGTTTTGAATAGTAAAAGCTAAAGTTTATACGATTGTATTTCCATAATTTAAAAGCATTCTACTATAAATTATTAATTTTTAAGAAATATTTGCAAAGTGAAAAACCTAGAAGCCAAATGTTCCTCTTAATTTTTGCATAGGAACTATGCAAAAATATTGGATGAACATTTTTGCATTAGTTTCATTCCTGAATGTATGTGCAGAACTGAAAAAAAAAATAAAAAAATCTGATATTTGTAGTGGATATTTGTAGTTTCCATTTATAATGGAAATGATTAATATGTCACTTATTTTCAGCACAACTGTGAAAAGATGCTACACTTCAATGCCTTAATTGGAGCCTTAGGGAAATATATCTTCTTTTATGAACATCACTTAGTAATTTAAAAAACTCCCTATTTTAATTTTTAAAAAAACTCCCTGTGTAGTTTCTTGAAGACTTTTAAAATTAAGTTTATTCTGTTGGATAGAATTTAGTAAATTTTAAACAATAGTTTTACAACATGGAATTTTCATATTTATTTTCAGTGCAAGAGTAGCCAGAATACTTCATTATGTGTGCAATTTTAAATTTGCAAATATAATTTATAATTATCATTATAAAGTAATTCATTTATATACAGTTGCCAGTATTATCACAGGAAACAAAATGAAACTATTTTTTAGGGATGGAAAAAGAGAACTATTGTATTTGTATTCTTTAAATATACTTATAATGTTAAAATAAAATTAAATGTATTCCTACTAGGATTGGTCAATTCCTAGTCTGTCAGTATTCTGACAAAGTCAGTACACCTTCAATGATATTTGTCATGTTGTCATGTTACATTTTGTTCATTTCTATTCTGTTTCTCTTGTGAAAGAACAAATTGACAGCAACAAATTGTCTTCTTATCAGATTTGTAGATTGCATTTCATGTACATGTATATATATTTTGGTACAGAGTATACAAATTAATATGAAAAGCTAAAAAATTAACGTGGTTATTGGTTATTTTGGCTTCTAATACATGAATGATAAATATTTGTAAATATTTTAGAAATTCATTGATATAATAATATACCTAGACCTGAATCAGATAACTCTTAGCAATAATTTGGATGCCTTTGAAAATTTTGGCAAGTATTACAGTCATTGTAGATTCTCTTCAGATTTATTTTGAGTAGATAGATATTTGACGTAGAAACAAACAAACAAAGAAAAAGCCACATACATATACAAACAAAAAAAGGTTGGATTTTTTTTCCAATTTTTCCCTCTAACACTAAGTTCAGTTAGTTGCAAATGCTGAAAAAAATAGTCTGGATATTTTGTATTTTGCATTAACTGCATATAGTTTAAATCATCTTCTAAATTACCCTTTTCTTTGAAAATATCCTTCACATTTGTTCTGGTTTGTGTTGGAATTAAGTTAATATAAATCATAACAGTTTGTATGCTTTGGATTTGTGATTAAAACTGCTAATAACACACTAATGTTTTAGTTTTTGCTGAACAGTGCTAACAGAGTCAGGCTTTGTTTCCCACACTGCCCTGCCTGCAAGTAGGCTGAGGGTGCACAAGAAATTAGAAGAGGACACATCTGGGACAGCTGACCCGAATTGTCCAAAGGGATATTCCATACCTTATCATGTCATGCTCAGCAATAAAAATTGGGGGAAAAATAAGGGGGGAGGGCAGAATGTTTGGACTTATAACATTTGTATCCACGAGAAACATTATGTGTGATGAAGCCTGTAAATATGTGCCTGCTGATGGGAAGTAGTGAATAAATTCCTTTTTGTTTTGTTTACATACAGCTTTGCATGCAAACTATTAAAAACTCTATTAAACTGTTTTTAATCTCAACCCATGAGTTTTCTCACTTTTGCCCTTTTGATTCATTTCCCATCTCACTGCAGAGGAGTGAGTTGAGTGGCTTTTGGGGGCTTAGCTACACACTAAGGTTAACCCACAAAAACTCTTCATCTGTCTTACGCAAACTCCCTCCCTCCCCCACTCCCTATTTCTGTTTTTCAAGAAAAATTCAAGAGTACTTTTGCACAACTTTTTTTGGGGAAAAAAAAAAAAGTAATATTCTTTACAACAAAGAGGGACAAACTAGTTGAAATGCTTATTTTACCCTATTATTTATTGTGATTGAAGATTTTGTGTTTTATCCTCTTGTAGTTATAAACAGTAGCTGAACATCAAGTTGTACTTCTGTTTACTAATTCATTTTTATTTCTATATTATATACTTCTCTATTTTTAATTTAGTCTTTGTCTTTTTAACTTTTTGACAAAAGTGTTTGTTTTTGTGTTTTTGTTTTGTTTTGTTTTGTTTTGTTTTTTTTTAAGTATTTAAAAATAACTGAAAAGGAATGTTTTCAAAAAAATATAGCACCCACCAAAGATATATCTAGTTTTTAATTAAAAAAATGCATATCAAGTTTTTTATTAAACTTTTTCTTTTGTGCTTCAGAGCTTTGATGATTGAACCTGTCCACCCTTCCTCTTCCTAAACATTCATTTACCAAACTTGCATATTTCACATCAGTTTATCAAGACTTGAAGAGACCATATATCTGAAGGATGGAGAATTCACTTTTATTGCTTGGCATTTCTCAGAAGTTTTTAGATATGTCTCCTCTCAGATAAAATTTGATCTGTATTCCTGGAGGTGATAATATATCTAGTTATAGTTTTTTAACAGTCTGTATGAGTAATCAAAAAATTTTGCCACTCATACCCTATTTGTCAGTTATTAAAGACTATCATAATGTGTTTTTGTATTCCTGTTTATATTTTACATCTGAAGAAAGTAAATTATGGAATATAAGTAGAAAACAGAGCTCTTTATCCATTTGTGGTTCATGTGAATGTTTAGAATGGTAAAGCTGATGCTTTTGACTGATATCAAAAGCTCTGATGCAAAGATATCTGAAGTTAATGAATGTTAGCACTGAGACAGTTTGTAGTCTGTTCCAATAGCATAGATTTTTTAACAAACAACAAATGCAACTATTAACTGTGTAACATTGACATGGATATGTTAGACAATACTGGCTGCATCTATATTATGTTTATCCAGTCCAAAAGTTATGTTACCTATGTATACCAAAAGTTATAGTTACCTATGCCCTAACAATGTGTCCCTGACTGTCGCTTTTATTGCTGTGATAGAAAATGTGTTTCCTGTTGGGGATCTGTGGACAAGAGGAGGCTGATATCTTGATGGCCAGATTTAAGTTTATGAGAAAGTAATGGTCCCTTATTCTCTACTGATTTGTTTGAAATTTATCCTGCCTTTAGAAAGGGTGGCTTTCAAATTCACAAGTATGTTGGTAAGCATATCTTGGATTAAGGTATTCTGAGATTGATCAAGGTGATAGTGACAGCAGAACAAAACACAATAAAACCCAATTAAAATGCTTACAATAGCTCAGATCTATTTATTTTTTAATCTCTATCTAGATTATGAAACTTTCAAGTCAACTTATCTGCTAAAGTAAATTAACTTTTTCTTTCTGTCTTTCATGTGAATAGTTTCTTTTTCTCTCTCTCTCTCTCTCTCTCTCTTTTTTTTTTTTTTTTTTTTTTTTTTTTAAATTTATATTTAAGGAAGCGGAAAATAAAGCAGCACATAAAATTGCAATGATTTGCTGATGTCTGCAAAGTACCTTTGTCTGAAAACATATACTAATATAAAACTATAGTGTTCTTTAACATATAATAAAGAATGAACTGGTAGTTTGACATGAAAAGAGATAAACTGAAATTGGAAATAAGAGGTATATTTTAAAGAAAAGAGAGTGATTAAAATGCAAAATGAACCTGCCCAAATATTGAATCTACTCTGTAAATTCATTGTAAGGTTCAACTGACATAAAAGAATGCAGCTTCACTGACTGAAACAATTAATATCATTTGGATATCTACTTGGATATAATTTACCTCTATGTGCTGCAGTTCATCCATGTTTTTCCTAATAATGTAGACCAAGCTTCTACTGCCTTTGTCATCTTCATAATCATATTCTCATAATTATTTTTTTCCAATGCTTACAGATGATAAAATGGCTAATATACTTCCATTGTTTAATTTATATTGTCTTCAGGGCAGATTCTGTTCTTTTTGAACTATTGCTGAAAAAGAATGATGAAATAGATATGAAGTTTGCCTATGTGCTAATTGAACACATCAAAATTTTTCTAATATGTATAATTTTCTGCTACAGTGTTATTTTATTTTATATATATTGTAAAAATTAGAGTGAGAAGAGCATTCAGCTAAATCTTTTATTTATGCTTTACTTAGTGTTTTTCCCAATGGACAGTAGCAAGCATTTTTGTTGCTTTGGAAATTCTGTTTAATTACTTTTATTAGGATTCATGTTTGTTTACTCAATTCAAGCAAGTTATGTCCTCATAAAAAGCTGTTGTAATTAGTAGAAACAAAATGTATAATACATGCAATATATCTCAATTTGTTTATATTTCAGCCTGAAGTAAAAAAAAGATCAAAATATTCTATTCATCTAATAAAATTTAATCTCTCTAAGAGGTAGGATGTTTGGTCTGAGAGAGGTATTTTACTTCTCTTTGCACGTCAGCAGAGACAGGTATCACTAATGTTCAATTCATTCTTACGATGTGATGAATCACCACCTGAATGTGACTACAGTCTACTACTGCCTTCTGGGAGTACATGCATTTCAGCTACTAGATGAATAAAATTAAAAGATAAACCCCAACCATAGAGCTGTTTATAAGATTAAAAACACAGAAAACTGAAAACTATATTGATACATAGTCTTGATTACATTCTGGTATTCCAATCTCACTTTTTCACATTCTTTGTTTGTGCAGTTTCACTAAATTATTTCAGCAGATTGGTTCACGAGGTAAATAAATTAGTCATATATAAGAAAGTCTGTCTGACTTTGAGTTACATGTATATATACATATATATATTCTGGAGATCGTGGAAGATAGCTTCCTGACACAGCTGGTTAGTGAGCCTACCAGGGGAGGTGCCCCGCTAGACCTTCTCTTCACAAACAGAGAAGGATTGGTGGGAGATGTGGTGGTCGGGAGCTGTCTTGGGCAGAGTGACCATGAAAAGGTAGAGTTCTTGGCGAAGTCAGGAGGGGGATCAGTAAAACCACAGTCTTGGACTTCTGTAGGGCTGACTTTGAGCTGTTCAGGACACTGGTTGGTAGAGTCCCTTGGCAGGTGGTTCTGAAGGGCAGAGGAGTCCAAGAAGGCTGGGCAGTCTTCAAGAAGGAAATCTTAATGGCTCAGGAGCGGTCTGTCTCCACGTGCCCAAAGACGAGCTGGTGAGGAAGCAGACTGGCCTGGCTGAACAGAATGTTATGGCTTAATCTTAGGAGAAAAAAGAGGGTTTATAATCTTTGGAAAAGAGGGCGGGCCACTCAGGAGGACTATAAGATTAGATTATAAGATCCTAACATTAGAAAGGCCAAAGCTCATCTGGAGCTCAAACTAGCTACTGCTGTTAAAGATAACAAAAATATTTTTAAAAACACATTGACACAAAACAGAAGACTAAAGAGAATCTCCATCCTTTACTGGATGTGGGGGGAAACTTAGCTATAAGAGATGAGGAAAAGGCTGAGGTGCTTAATGCCTTCTTTGCCTCAGGCTTTAGCGGCAATACTGGTTGTTCTCTGGATACCCAGTACCCTGAGCTGGTGGAAGGGGATGGGGAACAGAATGTGGCCCTCATAATCTGTGAGGAAATGTTTGACAACCTGATACAGCACTTGAATGTATGAAAGTTGATGGGGCCAGATGGCATCCACCCAAGGGTACTGATAGAACTGGCGGAGGAGCTGTCCAAGCTGCTTTCCATCCTTATGAGAAAAGGCTGAGAGACCTGGGTCTGTTCAGCCTGGAGAAAATAAGACTGAGAGGGGATCTCATCAATGTGTATAAATACCTGAGGTACGGGAGACAGAGGGATTTGGCCAACATCTTTTCAGTGGTTTGCGGGGACAGGACAAGGAGTAATGGTCACAAGATAGAGCACAGGAAGTTCCACAACAACATGCAAAAGAACTTGTTCATGGTGAGGGTGACAGAGCACTGGAACAGGCTGCCCAGGGAGGTTGTGGAGTCTCCTTCCCTGGAGATATTCAAGGTCCATCTGAATGCCTACCTGGGCAGCCTTCTGTAAGGAACTTGCTTTGGCAGTTGGGGTTGGACCTGATGATCTTTTGAGGTCCCTTCCAACTCCTTCAATTCTGTGATTCTATAGTTCTATGATTTATCAGCAGTCCTGCTGTCAGGGAAGGTCCCAGTCGACTGGTGGCTAGCAAACGTGACGCCCATATACAAGAAAGGCCGGAGGGCAGACCTGGGAAACTATAGGCCTGTCAGTTTGACCTCAATGCCAGGGAAGCTCATGGAGGAGATTATCTTGAGGTGTCATCACACAGAACTTGCAGGGCAAGCAGGTGATCAGGCCCAGTCAACATGGGTTTATGAAAGGCAGGTCCTGCTTTATGAACCTGATCTCCTTCTAAGACAAAGTGATGCGTTTAGTGGATGAGGGAAAGGCTGTGGATGTGGTCTACCTTGATTTCAGTACGGTTTTTGACACCATTCCCCACAACATTCTCCTCAAGAAACTGGCTGCTCATGGCTTGGACTGGCTTACACTTAATTGGGTTAAAAACTGGCTGGATAGCTGGGCCCAAAGAGTCGTGGTGAATGGAGTCAAATCATGTTGGAGGCCAGTCACTAGTGGTGTCACCCAAGGATCAGTACTGGGGCCAGTCCTCTTTAATATTTTTATCGATGATCTGGATGAGGGGATGGAGTGCACCCTCGGTAAGTTCGCAGATGACACCAAGTTAGGTGCGTGTGTCAATCTGCTCAAGGGTAGAAAGGCTCTGCAGAAGGATCTGGATAGGCTGGACCGATGGGATGAGGTCAACTGTATGAAGTTCAACAAGGCCAAGTGCCGGGTCCTCCACCTGGGGCTCAACAACCCCAAGCAGAGCTACAGGCTGGGAGATGAGTGGTTGGAAAGCTGCCTGGCAAGAAGGACCTGGGAGTATTGGTTGATAGTCAGCTGAATATGAGCCAGCAGTGTGCTCAGGTGGCCAAGAAGGCCAACAGCATCCTTGCTTGTATAAGAAACAGTGTGGTCAGCAGGTCTAGGGAGGTGATTGTCCCCCTGTGCTTGGCTCTGGTGAGGCCGCACCTCGAGTACTGTGTTCAGTTTTGGGCCCCTCACTGCAAGAAGGACATGGAGGTTCTCGAATGAGTCCAGAGAAGGGCAATGAAGCTGGTGAGGGGTCTGGAGAACAAGTCTTACGAGGAGCAGTTGAGGGAGCTGGGCTTGTTCAGCCTGGAGAAGAGGAGGCTCAGGGGTGACCTTATTGCTCTCTATAGGTACATTTAAGGAGGCTGTAGCAAGGTGGGGATTGGTCTATTCTCCCACGTGCCTGGTGACAGGACGAGGGGAAATAGGCTATAGTTGCGCCAGGGGAGGTTTGGGTTTGGGTATTAGGAGAAATTTCTTTACTGAAAGGGTTATATGGCCTTGGAATGGGCTGCCCAGGTAAGTGGTGGAGTCATCATCCCTAAAGGTCTTTAAAGACGTTTAGATGTAGAGCTTAGTGATATGGTTTAGTGGAGTACTTGTTAGTGTCAGGTCAGAGGTTGGACTAGGTGATCTTGGAGGTCTCTTCCAACCTAGACAATTCTGTGATTCTGTGATATTAGCATGTTTCAATGTGTGTGTGTGTGTATAAATATATGCAATTCAGTACATAAACTTTCCAAAGACAAAATAAATTTCTTCATAATTATAGAGTTGCTGAGGTGGGACAGAACTCCATTGGTCATTTACCCCAACCCCACTGCTAAGAATAGGGTCTCCTAGTGCTGGTTGCTCCAACACCATGTCCACCCAGGTTTTCAGTCTTCAGGGACTGAAAAGCCACATTCTACATAGGCTACATGATCAAGAGTTTAACCATCCACACAATAAAAAGTTTCTTCATGTTTAAATGGTCCTTATTGCATTTCAGTTTGCATCCTTTGCTTTTCATCTTGCCACCTGATAACACTGAGAAGAGTCCAGCTCCATCGTATTTAGTCCCTCACTCTAGGTGCTTATACAAATTGTTATGATTCCTCTGCAAGCCATTTCTTCACGTGTCTCAGGCTCTCCTCGCATGAAATGTGGTCTAGTCACATAATGATTTTTGTGGTGGTGTGCAAACACTAGCCCCAATATGTTCATGTATCTACACTACTGGAGATCCCAGAAATGGATACAGCACTTGAGACCTACGCACTGGTGAAAGGGAAAGGATCACCTTCCTCAGCCTACTGCCAACACTCTACCTAATGCAGTGCAGGAGGTTGTTGGAGTTCTTTTCTGTGACTGGTGTTACCTTGGTATCCAGCAGGACCCCAATCTTCTTTTTTTCTTGTACCTGAAAGCTACTTTCCATTCGGTTCATCCCCAGCCTGTACTGCTGCATGGGGTCATGCTTCTACAAAGACAGGGCTTGGTATTTCTTTTTGTTGAACTTCATGATATTCCTGATGGCCTATTTCTCCAGCCTATTGACATTCTTCTCAACAGCAACACACCTCTCTGGTACACCAACCCCTACTCTGAGTTTTGTATTGTATGTGAATTTCCTAAGAGTACACTTTTCCCTGACCAACAGGTCACTAATGAAGATGTCAAAAAGTGCCAGAACCAGTACCAGCACCTTGGACACATCACTAATGACTGGTGTCTAAATGGACTTGATGCTTCTGATAAAAACCTTATAAACTTAGAAGTTTGGGTAGTTTTCACTCCAACTCACTGTCCATTTTCCTATTGTGAAATTGCTTGCATATGTCAACAACATAAAATATATTCCTAGTGACCTCCTACCTATAACCATTTAACACTGGTAATTGTTAGGGATAACAGTACAGTTACTAGAAACTGCTCTTGGCTCATTGGGAATACAGTTCAGATGAACCTAATTAGCATGGCAAAAATAGTAACACAGTAGAAGGAAGATAAATATGGATCAGAAATTATAATTAAATAATAATTATTAAATTATTATTTCTTTCTTGGTCCTTTGCAAAGATGTTATCCTCAGGGCTTTAAAATTGTTGTCAGTTACTTAACTGGTAGATATCTAGGGTCATCTGATAAAGACCTTATATGGGCAAAAATAAGATAAACATTGTGTTTTCTGAATTTTCTTCTTTTGAATGATATGAAAAGACTAAGCCGAATAAAACTGCCTAACACTAATTACATCTAATTTTAAAATGTTTGTGCATCAGCTTTTATATGTGGCTCCCTGTACATTTTGTTCTCATTAAAATGCCCCAGGGAATCAGTTTTGAAAAAAACTAACTAAATAACAAAGCCATGCTTGAGATTAATCCTCTTTTTTGAAGAAACACTTAATAGGCATACACATATGAAATCTATTTAGTCTGCTCACAATAATAACTATGATCCTTGTTAAGAATATGAAAACAGAAATGTATGAAACTTATTTTGCATTTTACATTCCATAAATTAGCATAAAGTATAATGAGTTATGAAAGTATCTCAAAGTTTGCGTCAGTTTAAAAGCCAAGTTTGAACACATTGAGCTTCACTGCTAATGATAAAACAATTTGAAAGTTCATACAATATTAATTCCGCACTTTCTGAATTTAATTTCACTCTCACAGACATTTATTTGCCTCTTTATTGATAATATAAAATCATTATAATTATAACATTTGAGAGTTATGACAGTAATTTTAAAAGATTTGTTTAAAATATATATTTTATTCAGAAGTTGGATATGTATGTATACATATATATACATACACATACATACAAACACACACTCTCCTGATGACACCTTGGCGTCATAGCAACTATGGTGTTTTCACTGCCTGAATGCTGCTGAATTCTACTCTGCTGCTTGCTCTGGTCTAGTGCCAATGTTCCAATGACATAGCAAGGTAGACCATTGCAGAAAATTAGATGTATGGCTGGAATTGAAGTCTGGATGATTAATGAAACCCTGGATATACTGAGGAAAAATAACCACAAATGCACCAAAACCAGTGAGGTAGACTGATTTAATCTCCTGTTCATACTGCTCTCACAAACGTCTAGTACACACCTCATAGCACACTAGTGCTAGGCTTACGAAAATTCTGATAATAAATTTGGACATAAAAAGTAAACAAAGTGAAAATCTTACCTCTAATGCTAAAATTCACAGGTCACTTTGCAGTAATCTTAAACTACATTTAGGACAGCAAAGAAAGTTGGGAATGGAGGTTTCCTTGCCATAGGAGTATATAGTGATTACAAGACATTTCATTGTGGTAGTTTTAATGAGAGAAAAAAATCTGTGTCTTGTTTGTAGGCTGTACTGGATCCTTACTCATAATATTTCCATAGACAAGCCAGGCATCTAGCATTGCCATATATAAAACATGTACTCCTTTAGGCCACAACTACTTTCCTCCTGTCAGAGAGAAGAGCAATGGAGCTTTACAATTCACTGTTCTTTACAGAGACCACAAACATTCCAAAAATGAGTTCAGTGTTCATGCAGAACATTTTCCAGAGAAGTGACAAATTACTTTGGGTACTTTACTTCAAACCCCAAGTGACTCTTTTTCATGAATAGAAACATTTATGAATCTCCTTTAAAACAAACAAACAAACAAATAATGCATTGATTTTGCCTTTTCAACATATACAAGAATATCAACTGCAGGGTGGCATTTAAGCACCTTTTTTTAGACCTTAGGATTCTTAGATGTTGAAAAAATCCAATCTGAAGACCTCAGATTGTATCCGACAGTGAAGATACAGCTTTATAGAACAGATCCTTGTAAGACCAAGAATACCCTGACATTCACAGAAAATCTTTTCATTTTGGGGTTTTTGGTTGTTATTATTGTGGGTGGAAGTTGGGGAATAGGGATGGGGATTCATATCAAGTTATCTGTGAAAACTAAATTGATGTAGTTACAGATAAACAGAAGACACTGTGGAATGGTGTGAAAGTTCTGCACAAAACAGTGTATAGTCACAGATGCATCATTTTCATTATGGCTATAACAATTGCTCAGCATTTTCACTGATCAAATGCTGACCTAAATGTTGTGTACTCACCAAGGAGCTTTTCCCAAAAAGAAAACTTACAAACTTTAAATTAAAATGTTTTCTCCATGGTAGACCTTTCTGTACTTTACAATTACCTCAAAGGAGGTTGTAGTGAGGTGAGGACTGGGCTCTTCTCCCAAGTACCAATGGCCTCAAGTTGCACCAGGGGAGGTTTGGGTTTGGATATTAGGGGAAATTTCTTTACTGAAAGGGTTGTGTGGCATTGGAATAGGCTGCCAAGGGAAGTAGTTGAGTTACCATCACTGGAGGTCTTCAAGAAACATATAGATTTAGAACATAGTAGCGTGGTTTAGTGGAAGACTTGTCAGTACTAGGTTAAAGGTTGGGCTAGATGATCTTAGAGGTGTTTTACAACCTAAATGATTCTAAGACTCCGTGATTCTATGTACTCATTAGCTGATTTTGACATTGATTCTTAACTACATAAATTTTACTTCACCTTATATAATAAAAAGAGAAAATGAGAAACAAGAACAAGAGTCAAAATTAATTAATCTTATTTTCATATTTCTCACTGCTTTTGGTACCTCTAAACCTGTGTGATTTTTCATTGTGTAGACAATTGACTACATTAGCTACAGAAATTCCTTATTAGCTTGGTTTGCTCTGACACTTTCTACTGGAGGTACCACTCTGTCAATATAAGTTTGTCTAACCACATTTTTACTTCATACAAAGCCCACTGGATCTCATCTGTAATCTGCGCTTCCAAGTTGCATTCACATCCTGTCTACCTTTCCACAATATGTGCAGAAGTAATGTTTCTCTCTTGGAACTGAAGCTTATTGATTGGTATAAAACACAAAATCTGTTTCTTGTTCATCTCATATTTTTCTAGCCTGGAATGAAGAAAATCAGTGTGAGAACTGTTGCTTAAAAACTATCTGTCAGATTTGGGAATTGTGATATTTCTTAATGTGATAGTTACAGCAATGGTGCAATTACAACTAAAAATAGCTAAGGTAACTAAACAGTACAAAAAATTTCCAACAGTAATTAGCCCGTCTGTCCGTCTATCTGTCTCTCTGTTTCCCTTCCCCCTTTCTGAATATAGAGGAAATCTTGATTGATGAACTCAGACACAGACAATTATTACAAGCTGAAGTTTTCACTAATGAATCCCATTATTTATGAACTGTCTCTTATACTTGTTGGCCATGCACAAACAGCTTGGATCTCACTATTATGCTCTCTTGTTTTACAGTTGCAGAGTAAATTGACTTTATGGATTAAAAATTATCTCTCCTTCTCTTCCTACATACACCCTTGAGAATAATAAGTCATTCCATTTGGAAAAATTCCTCCTTTCTCTCCAGCAGCAGTACCTCAATCATTCTGGCTACCACATGCACATTGGGAATAAGAAAGGCCAGGGTCTTTAACTTTAATAGAATCTTTAACAGTTTGTGATTGCCCTATGTGTACTCAAAAATCAATTATCTGAGAAGATCTAATTTCTCTGATTCCCTTCTTTACGGAGGAGCAAAATATCACCATATGGAAACTAACAGAATGTAAAAACAGCTTTATTCTCTGCTGTCTGGTTGATCTTTTTTTAACAGAATTTATAATTTATTTTAAAAATTAACTAGAAATAATACCTACCACAAGCTACAAAAGACAGGAAAATTCTATTAGAAATCTAACTGTATCTTTAAGGCACTAAAACACTTCTGAAATGCATCTTTCAGTTTCTGACCGTGCTAGCCAAGGTGTCTGTGTCAGGTGTCTGTACCACGATGCTGGCAGCAGGGGTCTCCTTGGTGAGGAGATGCCCCATGATGGACACAGCCATCTCCAATGGCACCAGCACAGGGCCCAGCAACCAAAGTGGTGACACCTCAAAAAAAAAATGATTATGGAAGGGCAGAACACTGGACAATTGTGTAGGGATAGAGGGAAAAAAAATAAATATGTGAGAACCAACTACGTAAACACCAAGGTCAGAGAATATGGAGGGAAGGAGTTGCTCCAGATGATTCCCCTCACGCCTATACCTGCAGCCCATCGATGATCCCATACTGGAACACATGGACATGCATGAAGGAACTTTGGTCTGCGGAGAGCCTATGTTGGAACTGATTTATCCCAAAGGACTGCATCCTGTAGAGAGGACACACACTGGATCACGGTAAAAGTGTGAGGAAGAAGGAACAGTGGAGAGGAATTGTTATGAACTGACAAAAAGCCACCCATTTCTTATATCCCTTGCGATGCTTGGAGGCATGGAGGAGTTTAAGGTTGGATGTGGTGCTTAGTGATATGGTTTAGTGGGTTATCTTGGTCGTAGGGGGACAGTTGGACCAGATGGTCTTGGAGGTCTTTTCCAGCCCTAACGATTCTGATTCTTTGAGTTAAGAATGAAGAGGTACAGCTGAGCCTGGGAAAGAAAAAAGAAAAAAGAAAAAAAAAAAAAAAAGAAAAAAAGAAAAAAAAAAAGAAAAAAAGAAAATGGAAAAAAGAAAAAGGAAAAAAGAAAAAATAGAAGATGTGTCACAGGAGAAGATATTTCAGAGCTTGTGTGTGTGTGTATATGTGTGTATCTTCATTTCTCACTATACAAATCTATTTTACTTGACAATAAATGAATGTTGCCCAAGTCAAGTCTCTTTTGCCCCCATTGCTAAATGGTAAGTGATCTGTCTGTCTCTATCTTCACCCATGACCATATTTATTTTCTCTTTCAAGAGAAATCCTTGTTGGATGAGGAGTGGCAGCAAGAGCAGCTGGGTGGGAGTCTAGGTAGGAGTTTGACAACTGGCCAAAATCAATCCATCACAGTTCCTTTTTATAAGAGGGTACTCAGTCCATAAAATATATTCCCAGAGATGATGATGATGTTGGTGACGATAATGATGATGATGATTTAAGAAGTGGGAAATTGTGACTGTTAATTTATATGCATTGCTACTTACCAGCCTGGATGTTGCACAAAATGAAAATATTGTCTCTGTCAATTCTTGTTATAAGCACAAGGATTTATGAAGCAGACTCTATGAATGAATGAATTTAATCCAATAAAATTATAAGCGGTTTCAAATGTAAAATTAAATCAAAAGGAGATTTTTTAGCTTATAGACTTTCAGAAATTATGATTCAGTCAGAACTACTCTAGTGCACCTTTAGCTCTAACAATAAATATTTTGAATGACACTTGTCATGAGAGAATATTTAGGAGAATATTTAGGAAGATCACTAGGAACAGAAAAAGGAAATAATTTGCAAAGTCACCCTAATTCTACATAATAACCTGCAGTAGAGAATAATATATGATAAGACATTTTTGGATCTGTCATTATGAAATGAACAGACATTAGCTGAAATTCCTTTAAAGTTTCACTTTCCTGTATCTTTTTACTCAAACCTTTGTACAACAAAGAACAGCTAAAGTAATGTGTGAACTATTTGAGCTGGAGAGTACACGATGAATCAAGAACAGGACATTCATCAGTGAATCAAAGTGGAAATGTCCTTTGTGAAACTCAGACTCACTGTGAAGCTCAGTGAAAAGAATGAAAACAGAAATAAACCAGGCAGTATAATCTACATTCATCTTGCCTTAACTGAGCACCAGTTGATGTACTTAATTTAACAGCTTAGCTCATTTACACTTTCCTACACTCACAAAAGAGAGTTAGGCACCTCTGAAGAACAATTCAAATTTTAAATTTAAATCACTTTTTACAGTCCTTAGTTAGCTGTTTTGGATAAGAGCCTAAAATTTTTTTTTTTTTTTTTTTTCAGTATCTTTAAAAGTCTTAATGAATATATTTAAAAAAAAAAATCACCAAAATTATCATTTCCTTCTTCACCATATAGCTGGATTTACATGTCCTTGCACATGTAAATTTATTTATGGAGTATGACAAGTATTTTGTTGGAATATAAACATATATTGGTAAGAAACAATGTTCTTGTTACTTGCCAACCTCATGGCAAGTAGATAGAAGACAAGTTGCACGAAGTTTCTGTTGACCATATTAAGTTTTCAGAAAGGCCCTGTATTTACTGGTACTGAGCAATGGTTTGCATGCTAATATATCTAACTCTAAAAAGTTACTATCAAATCCTTCTAGATTAAGTGCTTGCAGACATACAGCACGAAATATATTGTTATTAATCTACTTCTGGATGTCTGTGAATCAGTGGTTATGTCAATGAAGTTATTAATTATTTGCATTTCAGAATATATCTTGCCTGCTTTGCTGAATCTGTATATAGCTATGCTTCATTTACAACCACTAGTTGTGCATGAACCAGCTATCCAGCAGCAGCAGCAGACATCCTGAGAAGGAACACAGGCAGCTGCTGCTTGTGTTCTCATCTCACTTTGAAGACTAGGATAGAATAATAATGCCTCCATCTCTTCCATTATCTCCTCAGGACAGTACTTGCTCCAGGTAATAAGTCAATAAGGGGGGAAAGTGCAATCCCAATATTTCTCTAAATCCAGTGTTTGCAATTGCCTTCTTGATTGTGTAAAGAAAGCATTGGTATGGCTTACTGTGGACCTGAGTCCAGATTTTCCTCAACTGTTGACACTGCTCTATATTTGGACTGTGAGATATGAAAGTATGATTTAAGATTGGGAAGAGAAGTTTCTTTAAAACATTCACTTGCATAATATCTGCAGCAGTAATAAAGGGGGGTGGGGGAGGTGGGGTAATGAATCAGTTTAAATATCCAGCATATCACTTCTCCAGCTTTTCTTGATAAATCAGTGATGACTGCTAGTCCTAGTTCAAATGTTTTGATAATATAATTATACACCACACAAACTATTTGTTGTTGTTGTTGTTGTTTTGTTTTGTTTGATTTTAATTATATTTCCAGTAGCTCTTTCAGGACTGACAATCTTCAGGCCAAGTCTCTGTTTCAACAAATAGCTGATTTAGTAAAGTATGAAAGATAGCATTTGTAATAGAAATTATGGTAGAATTACAGGAAAACAGAAAGGATAATTTGTAGATAAAAATATCCAGTTCCACCCTCCACTCCCCCCCCCCCCCCCCTTTTTTTTTTAATCACCTTTCTCCTTAGGAAAAAATAAATAAATAAGAGAGTTTGTTGTCAGCAGAATGGATTGAAACACCGACACTCTGGCCTTATTACAAAGGAAGGCTGTGATCAGTGGATTAGTTAATTTGCATGAACATATTTTCCTACATTTAAAATAAAATATTTCTGCCTGTGAATGATGAATACAAGTTATATGCAGGGTGGTGTGTTATGTTTTGTATATATCATGCATATATATATATTAATATCATGCATCATACTGTATGTGTAGTTCATTCACTGAAAAAAATAGAGACTAGTTGATCGATTGTTAGAGAATATTTAAAACATTTGTTCTAAGCACTGATACACTCCTTCTAGTACATTTCTTAGCACATGAAATTGAATATTGATGCCTTAAAAACAGGTCTTAGGTAAATAGTTTTTTTTTCTTTGAATAGCTGCAAAGACATCTACTTCTCAATCAGCTTAACAGGTACAGAGAAAAATCTTAGTGTAAGAAATGATAAGCTATTGTCTTCCAATTCTTCCACAACAGAAAGCAATGCAGAAGCCTTGTAAGATTCAACATGAGTCTGAGTAGTTTCCCCTAGAAAGACGGAAAGGAAAAATTTCCTACATAACCTTTTTATGAGTGAAGGCAGGGGAAAAACAGATGAGAGAGGACAGTGACATATGTGGAGTTATCCCTTCCCTTCCCTTCCCTTCCCTTCCCTTCCCTTCCCTTCCCTTCCCTTCCCTTCCCTTCCCTTCCCTTCCCTTCCCTTCCCTTCCCTTCCCTTCCCTTCCCTTCCCTTCCCTTCCCTTCCCTTCCCTTCCCTTCCCTTCCCTTCCCTTCCCTTCCCTTCCCTTCCCTTCCCTTCCCTTCCCTTCCCTTCCCTTCCCTTCCCTTCCCTTCCCTTCCCTTCCCTTCCCTTCCCTTCCCTTCCCATGATTAATTAACCAGGGGCAAAACCCTTTTTATTCTTTAACTACTTATATAAAATTTATAACTATTAATGTTAAACGGGAAAATAACTGGAAGCAGTATTTTAAAGGATCATTAAACAGAAAATTGTCTTAAAAGAGGGATTTCAGGTTCACAGAAACTGAATTCTTTCAATACTTACTTTCACTCTCATTTGAGTCCTGGCAAATATTATTTTCAATGTCACAGTGAACAGGATGAATGCCACAATGGATGAATGTCACACTGAACTGCATCCTGTGCTTTTTTTTTTTTTTTTTTAACCCTTTTTTTCATGTAGAGTTCAAGGGATTTGTCAAGATTTGGTAGTTCAAGAATACTACCTGTCATGATCCCTCAGATCTTTTAAGTCTGTTTCAGACTTACCAGACTCCAGCTGTTATCCATAGGTTCATGGCCAGTGTGCCTAGCCAATAAGCATACAGATTTGGAATCCACACAAAGGCCTTTTGTTTCATTAATTCTTCAGAATCAGGTGCTTGTCCATCTCTTGCAAAGCAAGCACACCTCTGACTTGAAGTACCGTTATTTATTCACACCTTATTATGGGTCAATCTAGAATCTTCCTTCAGGCCATTTCCTCATTCTTGCTTTCCTCTCATCTCCTTTGTTTTCTTTAATTTAAAGATACTTGTCTTCTTGTTTTCTTTAGCCCAAGGCTACAGTTTCCCCCTTTGAGAGCTTGTTTTAAGGCTTCATAGTTCTCACCTTTGTTCACTTCTTTTTTAAAAGTACTCTATGTACTCTATATCTATGTACTCTATGTACTCTATATCTATGTATAATCTTGCCAACATTATTTGCTTAGATTGGCTGAACAAAGCACTACACAAAATTAGACAGATAGGCATGCATTGCAAGCCACAACTACATGTGATTACTATGACTACAATTAATACAACAAATAAAAACAGTTGTTTTAACCACATGAAGTTTGGCAAACATGACATGAGCTATGAACAATCTAGCCCATTGTTAATGGCTGCATCCTGAGATACTTGGTGAAATAAATTGAATGCTTGCCAGATTCAATTAATAACTGTTTGGATTTGCTTCTTCTCGTTTACAAAGACACAGCAGCTGTAGTTTATCACAGCACAGACACCTCCTTGTGCCGCGAGTAGGGTGTCTAAGGCAAGACAATTTTCCAGGGAAATTTTGGATACCTGTTCAATTTCTGTTTATATTTGATCAGAAGCATTTGTAGAGACATTGCTTATAACTTCCAGTGCTGCAGAAATATTTTTTATTGTCTTCTCATGTTCTATTACTCCCAACGAGGGGATTAAAGCCCTCAACAAAATCATAAAAACGGATATTTCTGTGTGAGAGGGGATTATAAATTTCTCATTTTTTCCTTAGGCATCATAAAGATAGCTTGTGATCTTAGCCAGCCCCTTATGTGTGAATAGCTTTGGAGTCTAACATCCAGAACTAATTCTCCCAGGGTACAGGTTCCATACCATCCACAGGAAGTGCTTTATGTGTCTGTGGGCCATATAGCCAGCATACTCCTTCTGGCGCCAATATACTCCTTTCACCAGTGGAGGCCTATAAGCCTGTTGATATTTCCATATTTTTTATGATGGAGTAAATTGGTAGTTTCAATTATAATAACAACTCTACATTGTCCAGTCAGATTCCTGGATGGTATTCTCCTTATTAGTCCTGTTAATTGAATATATACATTGCAGATTTTGGATTTTAATAGGATACACAGAGATAGAGGGAAACTGTGGTGGAGAGGAGATACTAGTATAGCTTGAGTTTGATAACTCCCACACGTCTGTCTTATTCACAATGAGTGGTATAGATGGGAATTCTCACATTTACTGAGACAAGTACATGAGTGCACAACCAACAAGATGCCATATTTGCAGAACAGGTCAAGTTTAAAGCTATCTGAGCTATAGAATTCTGTGTCCAGAATTGGAAACATATTAGACCCATATTGGAACCGTAGGTGAATTGTTTCAAAATAAAAAATGAATAAAAATCAATACAAGCAAATCCCCCTTTCTTCTTCACCTCTTCTTCTGAGAAGGGGGAGTGAGAGAGCAGTTGTGGTGGAGTTCAGTTGCCTAGCAAGCTAAAATCACCACACTGCTTCCCAGATTCTCTTCAGCAGCTGTTCACACTCGGCCTTGACTTTAATCAGTCAATCAGCTAATGTGTCTCACAGATCTATATCCTATTCTTGACAAACCACAAAATCAGTCAACTAATGTGGCTCAAGGGTCTGTATTCCACTCTTGCCAAATCACAGCACCTACATGGGAGGCTGACAATTTACTCTCCAAATACACCTATGGAAGATATAAACTGTACTCACCAGTCCAAGTGACTTTTCCCTTATCCCCCGATGTTTGATGTATTAAAGTTTTGCACTATTGTACCATTCATTGGCCCCAGAATATTGGGGGATCAAGGTTAGACCTCTGATAAAATCACCAGTTCACTCTTGGTCTCTGGAGTTCTCTTCTCCAACACTGATTCTGATAAGTAGGAATGGAGTGGGCAAGGCTACTGCAGGGTCCCATCTGGGTCACCAAAATTGTTATCTATAGCTTTGAGACTGGTACACTTAACCATTAAGTAAACAAGTCAGAATCTACATGAAGGACTTTTGTTTCATTAATTCTTCATCATAAGGTGTTTTGAAATCTTTTGCAAGCAAGCATAGCTCTGACTTGAAGTACAGTTATATATTCACAGCCAATTTATGAAACTATTCCTTGCTACTTCTGATTTGATTGGTTGTCCTAATTTGCCTAGCTTATCTGCTATTGAACATGTGTGTTACAGAGGAGCAGAATGTGTGTGTGTTGGGGGGGAAGCAATTTCAGCATTTACATACATAGAATCATAGAGTATCCTGAATTGGAAGGATCCCACAAGGATCAGGAATTTTGACTCCCGGCTCCACACAGGACCACCCCAAAATTAAACCATGTGTCTTAGAATATTGTCCAAATGCTTCTTCAACTTGGGCAGGCTTGCTGCCTTGACAGCTGCCCTGGAGACCCTGTTCCAGTGCCCAACTACTCTCTCAGTGAAGAACCTTTTCCTAATATCCAGCCTGAACCTCTCCTGATGCAGCTCCATGCTGTTCTCTTGGGTCCTGTTGCTGTTCACAGGAGTGAAGAGATCAGTGCCAAGCCCTCAGCTCCCCTTGTGAGGAAGCTGCAGGCCACAATGAGGCCTCCCCTCAGCCTCCTCTGCCCTGGGATGAAAAAAACAACTTCAGATGCTCTTCATACATCTTGTCCTCTAGACCCTTCACCATCTTTGTAGCCCTCCTTTGGACACTCTCTAATAATTTTATGTCCTTCTTATATTGCAGCATCAAAAACTACACAGAATACTTGAGGTGAAGCTGCACCACCAGTGCAGAGTACAGTGGGACAATCACATCCTTCAAACAGCTACAATGCCATGCTTGATGCACCCAAGGATGTTGGCTGCTATGGCACACTGTTGACTTATATTCAACTTACCATCAACCAGAGTCCCCAGATCTGTTTCTGCAGTGCTGTATCCCCCTTGTCCCCCTTGTCCCTCTTGCCTCTTGTCCCCCAGTCTGTACATATATCTGTCCCACATGCAGAATTTGGCACTTGCTCATGTTAAACTTCACAATGTTGGTTACTGCCCAACCCTCTAATTTGTCAAGATCTCTCTTAAAGGCCTCTGCACTCGCAAGAGAGTCAACAGCTCCTCTCATTTTAGTGCCTAATAGTTCTAATAATTTATTTAATAGCTTTGTTTAATATTTAATAGTTTATTTATATTTATTTAGTTTTAGTTTTAGTTTTAATTTATTTAGTATAGAATTCAGCACTTGCTGTTGTTAAACTTCATGTGGTTAGTAATTGCCCAACAGTAATTTGTAAAAATCTCTCTACAAGGCCTCTAAACTCTTGAGAGAGTCAACAGCTTCACCCAATTTAGTGTCATCTGCAAACTTACTCAATACAGCTTCTAGTCCTACATTCAAGTCATTTATGAAAACATTAAATAGAACTTGCCCTAAAATGGATCCCTGGGGAACCCCACTAGTGACTGGCTGCCAGCTTGATGTAACTCCATTTACTATAAACTTTTTAACCTGACCAATCAGCCAATTACATTTCCATTTTTATGGAAACGTTTTTAATATGCTAATGATCCTTAATGATCCTTAATGATCCTTAATGAGCAAAAGGTTACTATGGGTCAATCTGGAATCTTCCTTGAGGCTACTTCCTCATTCTTGCTTTCATCTCTTGTCTCTTTGTTTTCTTTAACTCAAGGTTATTTGTCTCCTTGCTTTCTTTAGCTCAAGACCACAGTTTGGAGCAGAGATCATGAAATCTGAAACACTAGTCAAAACTGGACTAGAGACAGGCTTCCTGGATTATCAGACTCCAAGATCTGGCTAATCATGAATTCAAAGCACAGAACACCCTACCACTCTCCATATTTAACTTCATGAGAGTTGAATTTTTATATTCAGATAGTTTTAAGCTAAACAAATTGTCTTTGTAGATATGCTAATTTTATATTAGCAGGCCTAGCAGGTTCTCCGATCACAGTTGTCATGTCCACTTAAACCAGTATTTTGGAAATAAATGACTATGGAGTAGGTGTGTTTTTTGCTGCACTGCGTAAATTCTAAGAACAAGAACATTCACCTGCTTGTCTTTTTGAATAATGGGGCTTTGAAAGACAAGTAAAAATAGCGTCACTGAGGAAGGAATTTGGAGTATAAAATTTGTCTTGCCCTTGTATGCTCTTCTCCATCCTGTTCTCTTCCTCCTAACTAGAAGAGTGTTATGCAGCTTTCAAAACCAAAGACTCAAAGGATTGAAACTGCCAGAATTGAGGCTTGCTGTGCATATTCATTATGATTCTTTCAGTAGTTGAATAATTTCCTGACATTTTTTCCAATGAGATCTGCCACTAAATGTGCATACGTAATGTAAAATTTATCAGCACCGTGTAACATTTCATTGTTCTAATCTTTATGTAATGCAGTAATAAATCGCAGATCTTAAAAAATGAAACAAAACAAAACAAAAAACAACAGTTTATATACACTGTATCCGTACAGATTTATTTATTTATATATTTATTTCTATCAAGAACACTTATAATCTCATTGAGAATTAAATTGTATTTGCATAGTATATCCTGATGTTTACAAATCATAGGTGACCATCACTGACTGGAATTTATATATCTCCAAACTTCAGATGGAAATTAGTTTAATTTCCAGGTTACTCAGTTGATAAATTTGTAAGTCAGAAATATTCACTTAGATCTCTGAACTTCATCAACTATCGAAATAGCACATCGTGATCAGCATGTCTTTTTTTTTTTTTTTTGGCAACACTGACAATACTATGGGATATTTTTCAGATTTTTTTTTTTTAAGGTTATATACATTTTTTCCATCTAAAAGCCCTCTACAGCCTGCCTAGGAATGTTGTCCTGAAACTGCTTGAAAAGTAGTTTCTCTTTCTTTTCTAGAAAGAGAAATCAAATCTGTTTGTGCTACAAAGAGAAAAAAAGTTCAAAGGACTAAAGGACTCCTTGATATAGCTAAGTATGTGGCAAAGCAACAACAACAACAATGTATTATTTATGTTTTTTTAGGAATGGAATGCAAAATAGAAAATACATGAGTAAAAGAATAAAATAGAAATTGACTGAAAGATAGAAAAGAGACTATACTGCCACCAAAAGTAGAGAACAAAAAGATTAGATCACAGAGGTGCAGGAATTTAAAGCAGGAAGACATAAATATTGAGATACTACTAAATGAGTGTTACGGGATCATTGGAATGGAGGGAAAATGAAAACAAACAAACAACAACAAGAAGACACTCTATCAAGCTAGGTCTAACAAGAGAAAGTCAAATATGCTCATAACAAGACACAGTGAAAAGAATAAGGGAGACAATATAGCTTATTTTATTTTTCTATTAATTTTAGAATTGTATTTTTGAGGCAATAGAAAACTTACACTTATTAGCGTTTATTTTGCATCTAATCATTGTTTATGTGTGTGTGTTTATGTATGTGACGAGCATATAAAGGTCATTTTAATGCCACTTTTCTGAATTTTGGAAGTTATTTTATTCACTTAAAAATATTAATAACTGCTAGTCTTTACTATAAATTGCCTTTTTTAGTACATTTTAACTGAGGAAAGAGTTCCTTCTTTGGTTTATTTTCACTGTTGTTTTGAAAAGTCTTCAATTTATTATTTCTGATTTAATATATATATATATATATCTGCGTTTATTTTACTGTATTTTAAGGAGTTATTAAGAAATATAGATTAACAAAAAATCCAGAGGAAGTTCAGCCACAGTCCTCAAGAATCATTCAACAATCCCACTCTCCAAAAATGCTGAAGGAAAACTACCATAAAAGTAGAAAATCGTGATGGATATGACATAGAAATCATATTCCCGTAAATATGTCAAAAAATATAACATTCAGATAAAGTAAAATTCAAAAGTATTAAAATGAGATTTGTGAATGCATTCTAAAACATTGCTAAACAAACACAAAAGAAGACAAATCAGTGAGAAATAAGATTGAGTTAAGCCGAGATTAATGCATTGATTGAATGCAACTAGCTATTAATTAGACAATAGTATTCAGTATGGGAGGAAGTTTTTAGCACAGTAAGCAAAACACATGTATTTTTGGTTCACTTACAATGCCCTATAACTCGTCTTTGCAGTGAACAGAAGTCTCTTTGCAACCAGTGGTATCTGGTGCATAGAATGGTGCATGCTGGGACATCACAGGTGAACAGATGACTGGAGACTTGCTAATGTGATGCCCAGCTATAAGAAAGGTTTTAAGGAAGATCCAGGGAACTACAGGTCTATCAGCCTGACCTTGGTGCCAGGAAAGGTGATGGCACAAGTCATCTTGAGTGTAATCACACATGTGTAAAACAGCTAGGGGATTAGGCCTAACCAATATGGGTTCATGAAAGGCAAGCCCTGCCTGACCAACATCATCTCCTTCTATGACAGGGTAACCCTCCTGGTTGATCAGGGAAAGGCTGCTGATGTAGTCTAGACATCAGCAAAACCTTTGACACGGTCTCCCACAGTATCCTCCTGGAGAAAGTGGCAGTCCGTGGCTTGGACAGGTACAGTCTTTGATGGGCTAAAAACTGGCTGGACAGCTGGGCCCAGAGAGTGGTGGTGAATGGAGTGAAATCCATCTGGTGACTGGTCACCAGTGGTGTTCCCCAAGGGTCAGTGTTGGGGCCAACCTCTTTAATATCTTCATTGATGATTTGAGGGAATTGAGTGCACCTTCAATAAGCTTTCAGATAACACTAAGCTGGAGGGTAGTTTTGATCTGCAAGAGGGTAGGAAGGCCCTTCAGAGGGACCTGGACAGGTTGGATCGAAAGGCAGAGGCTAATGGGATGAGGTTTAACATGACTAAGTGTTGGGTCCTGCACTTTGGCCACAACAATCCCATGCTATACTACAGGCTTGGGGCAGAGGGGCTGGAAAGCTGTGCAGAGGAAAAGGATTTAGGGGTGTTGGTCAATGCTCACCTCAACATGAACCAGCAGTGTGCCCAGGTGGCCAAGAAGGCCAATGGCATCCTGGCTTGTATCAGGAATAGTGTAGCCATCAGGAACAGGAAGGTGATCATCCCCTTGTATTCTGCTCGTTAGGGTGCACCCTGAGCACTGTGTTCAGTTTTGGGCCCCTATCTACAAGAAAGACATCAATGCCCTGGAGTGTGTTCAGAGAAGAGCAATGAAGGTGGTGAAGAGTCTGGAACACAAGGAGTGGCTGAAGGAAGTGGGGTTTTTTAGTCTGGAGAAGAGGAGACTCAGGGGAGAACTTACTACTCTCTACAGCTACCTGAAAGGAAGTAGTGGGGAGCTGGGGAGCCTCTTCTCACAGATAACTAGCAATAGGACTAGAGGGAATGGCCTCAAGTTGCACATGGGGAGGTTTAGGTTGGAAATGAGGAGACTTTTCTTCTCCATTAGAGTGGTTAGGCATTAGAACAGGTTGCCCAGGGAAGTTGGTGGACTCACCATCCCTGGGGATCTTTAAGGAATGGTTGGACATAGTGCTTAGGGACATGGTTTAGTGGATGATATTGGTGGTAGGAGGACGGGTGGACCAGTTGATTTTGGAGGTCTTTTGCAACCTTAATGATTCTATGATTCCATGAATCTATAATGGACAGTGGTCAGAAAGGTAATTATACAGCCACTGTCACTTCCAGCTCACTATCTCCTGCAGCCATAATCCTTGCAGGTTTTTCAGAATCCACTAATTTGTGGAAATAGTGTAGAATTACAGGACATGTTTTACAATAATCACAACAGCTCTTCCAGAAGCTTAAATCTGTCAGAAAATCAAAGGAAAACAGTTTACTTTTTAAGTTTCCATTATCTGCCAAAACAATTGGCCCTGGGAAACCCTTTCAAAGTACCAGTTGTTTTTTTTTTTTTTTTTAGTTATTATTATTTTAAACTTTTTACTTTTTATTTATTCCTTTTTTATTTTTTTTGTTATTATTATTAATTTCCAAATATATTTATTCAAAATTATTTCAAAGCTTCTCAATGCTTTTTTTCTGTAGTAGGAAATACATCAAAAACTTAGGGCCCTTATGACCACTTCTGGTTTCAGTATTCAGTCTAGCACAACATGAAAATACCCTGAAATCATTGGTCCTCTATGTAAGGTTAAAAAAAGTAACCTACCTGACTTCCAAAAATCCTTTCACAAGCCATCTATACACTTGGAGAGTATACTGTAGTATTGAACATATTGAACAGATAAATGGAGAGCGGGTTTTTAGCAGTAAAACGGAGAAGAGATCTTTAATGGTCCTACTTGCTGAAGTCATCAAAGAGAACAAAGTGAAATAATACAAAGTGATTAAAAGAGCAGAGAAGCAAAAGACACAATGTTATTAGGTCCTATCTCTCCTGTCTACAGCAGAAAAATGTCTGTCACATTACTTAAGGGCAGCTGTTGCATGTTGCTGGGAGTAGGGTGGAGGAAAAAAGAAAGAGGTCTGAGCTGTGTTCCAGTCTTCAAAGAAAAAAAAAAAAAAAAAAAGAAAAAAAGAAAAACAGAAAACAATAGGATGTTGTAGCTTTTCAGACTGGTAAATTTGACTTACCATTACTAGTAGCACACCACAGGCTTGTACCAGCTGGAAGTTCTCAGAACAAGAACTTGCTAGCTGTGATTTGCTTATGCTTACCTGGAGCTCTTTTTAATTTTTTTCAGCAGTAGCATGTATTGTCTAGCAACCAGATGACAGATGATTATTGCCTAATCATTTTAATTTTGCTTAACTTTGAATGACTATATAGTGTGCTATATTACTTTTGGTATAGGTCTCTAATTAAAGGTGAAACAATTCTCATCTGAGTAGTGCATGCTGTGACCCCAAAATAATAATGTGGTGTAGAGGACTACAAACAGAATGAGGCATCAAAAGTGTGAGCACAGGATGAAAACAGAGGCTTCAGGGTTATAAACTAATCATTAAAGCTCACTTACTATTTGGTGAAGGAATACCACCCTGAGAGCTGGGTAAAATTGTGATTGGAAGAGAAAATGAACAAATAGGCAATGTATAAAATGCATCATGTAAATTAAGGTATAACATGGAAATGGAGACCAATTTATAGACATTTTTTATGCACATTTGTAGTGTGTAATGGAAAATGTGAATAAATATCCCAAGGGAAGTACAGAATGAGGAGAAATAAATCATTGCCATCACAATTATTCTTTTCCTTGTGAAGATGTCCAAAACTGATAACTTACTAGAGTTTTCCTTGCCTTCTGGAGGAAGAGTATCATTATCAGTCTTAGATGCATTGAAACTGGAGGGGTACAAAAAGGGTGAGCACAAAAGCAGGGGACTATGCACTTCAAGTTTTGTTTGTTTGTTTGTTTTGGTTTTATATATATATTAGCTATATTAAAAATGATCCAACATAATATAAATAAGGTGATTTCAACTGAAGAGTATTTTTGTAACTGGACTAATGATAATTCATTGATACTAGGGCTAGATATTTATTTGCACTAGCAAGACATTCCTAAATTTGCATAAGAGGTACGTTTTTTAGCCCACATATATTTTAAAGGGTGGAAATCCTGGTTACCTCAGAATTGGCCATTAAATTTAAATGTGCTGTTGTAGTACTTGTACTTGTCAAACACAAGGATTTGCCTACCAAAACCAAAATGACTCATAAGTGCTCCATCTTTTTTCTTCATCTGTTCAAAGCCTCTCCATGTTATTCCCACATGCATGAATTTCTTCCATCCTGATTAGGTTTCAATCCTTGACAAAACCATCCCTTTATTTTCACAGAATATTCCTTTTTTTTTTTTTTTTTTTTTTTCTGAATAAACATTTAGAGAAACAAATAACCTTCCAAAGCTCTGTATAGACAGCAAACAAAAACATTTGCATTAGAAATTCTCCCAGTCTTCAGCTTTGAGATGTGCATCATCCTATCAGAATAACCAGGAAGAACATCATCAACTGTTAGGCATTTTTTCCCTCATTTATCTTCAGTGATCTTTATCTTTCAGATTTTTATGTGCAAGCTTTTCATCTGGACTTTTTTTTTTTTTTTTTATAGTTAATAGGAAGAAACAGACACATCTAAGCTGTGTTATGTCTTCTGTCCAGATGGCCAGATGAATTGTACTTGAAAAGTGCCTTCTACTTCTCTAGTAGAAGAAGGAAAGAAAGTATATTAAAAGACATATATTTCTGATTTGCAGTTTACAATGAGAGATAACTCAACCAGCACATATGGATGCTGTGGACATGTGCAAACAGTATATATGTGTAAAAACAGTATATTGTATCCTGACTGACAGCTGATAGCAAGTTTGCATGTAGCATCTTATTTTGAAGACTTTACTGTTTGCAAATATAATCATAAGCTATTTGTAACATTTAGCCTAATATGTGGAAAGGTCTCTGAGCACTAAATTTACTGGTGTATACATATCCTCAATGGATACTTGTATTTTCAAAGTTCCTTTCCTGAGAAAATTTATTTTCTCAGGAATTTTTACAGGTTGAAAATTTATTCAACCTGTAAACCCAAATATCCAGTGTACAGGTTGGCGAGGCATCAGTGAACGGTACATAAAAGAGTAAGAAAAACCTCTCGTGGATTTTTACAGTGGAGACATTTACATCTGAATTAGTCATTCTAGGCACACTTTAAAAACAATTGAAAGTAATAAGTGATAAGTCTTTAAAAACAATGGAGAGTAATAAGGCTTCTTCTTATCCTAAAATATAATGTTAAGATTGGTTAATTAAATCTTAGACCAGAAGACACATTTCTTTCAGTTTTAAACTACAAAGGGTATATAAAGTGACTACTAAAATTTGGAAACTTACATTATATTATGGCAGGAGTTATTCAAGATGAATCCTATTACTCAAATGCTCCTTTCCATTTATTTATTTATTTATTTATTTTCCCCCCAGAAAATTCTGCATTTTCTGTCATGAAGAGACAAACAGCATCTTGCAAATACTTGGCTATGTCATCAGGTGATAGGATTTGCCACTTTATGCCTCAATCTGTGTACATTTTTTCGACCAGTGTTAGAATCCAATTCTTACAATGAGTATATGTTGTACTAAAGAAAGTAAAGAGATTTATTTTGAAAATTTAAAACTAAGATATTATTTAGGAATTAAAAAAAATGCTCTTCATTACTTTGGTTAAAAAAAAAAAAAAAAAAAAGGAAAAATTGGGAAAACAATTTCAGAAAACACAAAAATTTTTTTACAAAAAAATTATCCTACTTGCAGAGGTAAAGAGAAATATATGACCTTATGCCTATAAAATATTTGGAATATAAAAAGAGAAAGAAGATGAATAGAGCATTAGAGGAAATAATTATATGTTCAGGAAATTGTTCAATGGAAAAAAAAGAAAAAAGAAAAAAAAAATAAGTTTCACTGTCCTTTTCAATTGGTTTGTATAAGTATGCAACAAGATTTTACTTTATTTATTTATTAAATGAAAGCACCGAGATGGAAAGTAATACTAAAATAAGTAAGAATATGAGAGAGGACATACTCTTTCATATGAACCTAATAACTATTAGTCATTGAAAAAAATAATCAGAGTTATTTTGCAGCTGCTGTTTTGGAAAGGCTACTTCACATGATTGAAGGGAAGACAGGAGAATTACATAGCATGCAAAGGCAAATATATGTGGTATTGTAGGCATTTGAATAAGGTATCATAATTCTAGTGAATGACTGTATGTCATACTTAATGCCTGTCAACTTAGTTAAATATCTGTATATATTTTTAAGCTGGTAGTTATTTATAAGGACTGTGTTGTGCATCACATCCATGAACCACCTATCTCTGTTCACATAACTCTTTCCAAATTCCCATAGCAGAGTATTATTAGCACAGAGGCCTGGATTTGCCTACTCATAAAACTAAAAAGGAGTAGCTCTACTTTGCCTATATACAGGAGCTGACATAAATGATAAATGAGGAAAGAGTCAAACTCAAAAAGAGTTAGATGTTTTTTTTTTTCCAGCTTGAAGGAGACAACTATGATTATGTAAATGAGAAGTTAAATTTTGGATGAATATTAGGAAAAAAAAAAAAACACAACAACAATAACAACAAACAAGCAAACCTCACAATAAAATCTATTCCACTGTGGACCTGTTTTGTTAATAAAATGTCATCATCCTCTACAAGAACTGAGACAAATGTTCACCATGAGTTCATCTCTTCAGCTAATATTCGACTTTTACCACTAAACATTGGTGCTCAGTTTCGACTGTATGAACTAAACACCACTGAAGCTCAAATGCATTTCAAGTTATCATTAGAGCATATCAGGCTGCTTGATACACATTTTAGGAATCTCTAATAAATGGCAAAGACCATTTAATACAGGTTATTAAAGTTAATTGTGGACTTAAAATGCAATTCTTCTGTAGATGATACTAGTCTTGAAACTTTCCAATATATTTCTATGCAGTTGCTTCTAGAAAATATTGGACTTGGTACAAGCTAACATGAACACACAAGATGTCTGTGAGCAGACTGGAATTTTAAGATTTTTCTTTTTTTTTTTTTTTTCCAAGTACATCTCTTTTTAAAACAATCTATGATGCAAAAACTTCAGAAGAATGACTGAAAAATTCAAATGATTGAACAAAATGTCATGTTGTTATGCTTCTATATAATGGACATAGAGGTTGGATAATATATCAGTTCATAATGAACTTACACAAAAACATCTTAATTTGTCTGAAAAAAAGTCTTGTTGAGTTAAATATGGTGTAATTCTAGTCAATGCAAATAGAAATGTATTTCTACTATGACCTAAAGAAAAACTGAATCTGTATCTTTTGATTGAATACATCATTGTAATTCTGTTCTGAAAAATAGACACTGCGTTGCTCTATACATTAAAGTGTTCTGTGGTTTAAGCAACTTATATATTAAGCTCCAAACTAAGAGAGTGTCAAAATAAATTATTGGTGAAGGCTAGTTGTATAGCGAAGGGATTATAAATAGAAAATATCAATAATGCTGAAAATGCTAAATGCTAAAAATCATATTTTGCCTACTCTATTTATAATAATACAATATCTTGCTATTAAATTACTTTTCAATCATTAAGATAATGATTACAGTGCCATATATGGAATCCTGAGTTCAGTGATTTTATTTTGTAGAGTGCAGATGCATATGCTTCAAAGATTTAATTGTAGCATTATTTTCCTATTACATGGAACTTAATAATGGTAAGAAACTATTGCTAAGAAAAAAAAAAAAAAAGGAAAAGCGTGCTTTTTGCTGAGGATAGCTAGTGTGTGTTTTAAACGACATTGTCATGTTTTGGTCAGTGGTACAACAGCAACCTAAGAACATATAACTGATCACCAGCAACAAGACACAATAACACTGATAGTCTCCTCTCTTATTATTTCACTGTTGAGCTTCTGTACTCTATCTTCTTTGAAGTTAGTTCATTTCATTGTGGTGAATATGCCTGGTCCTCACTGAAACTTCAGACTGAGAGACTGTCATTTGTCAAAGTTTTCCAAGACTGAACAAATATGAACTAGTAGACAGCCAAATTTTATCTCAGTGGAATTTCACATGGACTACTACTGCATGTTTTAGAAAGTCTCATCTGTAACTCTGAACATTATTCACATCTTTATCCAGTATCAACCCATAACTTTCCATTAGCTCTCTTAGAACTTCCCAGGATACTAAGCAGATGGAAGGAGGGAATAGAGTCTGACAAAAATAAAAAATAAAATTAAAAAAAATGACAGCTTGTCTCAAGTGCCTCCCTGACAACCCAGATAACTGAAATTGTGCTCACAGATGAGTATTAATAATCCATAACATGGAAGACAGTTCAGAAGACTTATATCAAGTATTTCATTCACCATTAACGATAATTAATCAATCAAAAGTATTCATTAAATAAAGATAAATAGATCTGAAAATAGACTGGCTAGTACACTAGATCTGGGTACTCCTAAAGTAGTTTGTTACAAACTACATGCATCTTTGCACTCCCAAAAGGATTGATTGAACATTTCAAATAGACCAGAAATATATTTCCTTCAGGAGATGAGATTACATTACAATATGAGATTCACTGGACCAGGTGACAATAGGATGTGCAGTAAGTGAACTAGTGCAGTACCATGACTTACACCCTTATCAGAATAGAATGATCGTGCCAATATTCTCTTATTGTAACAGATCCTAGCCTGAACCACATTTTGACTTCATTTGGGAGAGTAAAATGATGCCGAACCACACTATGAAGCAAGTTAACAGTTAAGCATTGAGGAAGACTGTGGCCCCTTGCATGGACTGTGCCAGACATGGCACAGTCAGTACCCCTTCGCTGACCCACTTGACCTTCCATCTGGACCATGTTGTCTCCCCTGCAGGAAAGGGGAACATTAAATAAACCTCTGACTAATTATGTTTCTATGTCTGAGCCCCTTGGAGTCTTTACATTGTTTCAAATTTTTCAAGGAAATCATATTATACCCCAAACTATGACAGGGACTCATGATTTCAAAATCTCTCTCTCTCTCTTTTTTTTTTTTAATCCCTCTTCATTTATCTGGTTTTGAGGCTGAACAGTCTTCTGTTTCACATATGAAATGACTCTGCCACTTAGATCTCTTTTCATGATTGATTCCTGGAGATTTTTGTTTTACATTTTCTTATGCATCTATTTATTCTTGGTAACTCTATCCAAATAGCTTAGTATCCCAAGTGAACTTTGCCATCTTTGCCTCCACTCCCTTTTCCATCAACGTGCAGAGGAAATCAATCACTATTCTACTAAACAGAGATAATACTTATGTACTGTTCTCTGCAGTTCAATATTAAAGGATTTAGTTTGTGGCTTTCTGAATACTTAAGTAAAATATATACAGTGTTTTATCAGCAGTCTACTATAGAGTCAGACTAATTTTGAGAATTTAATTTGTTCAAATGTATGAATGTTTATCCCAGCAGGGCTGTCTGATTGAAGACTTCTAAATTGGGAGAAAATGACTAGATACAAACCTTCCAGTCTCATTAATTTATGGGCAATCAGCCTGTGTGTGCTGCTTCAAGGAAGGATGAACCTTGCAACTGATAAGAGTGAAGCAGGGTGTCCCAGACTGTGGGGGTTCAGAAAGCTGCAGAGCTCTGCAAACTCATCAAGGGGTGTAAAGAGGTAAAGGGGAGTAAGAGGAACAACATGGGGTTAGGTTGAAAAGGGTGAAAAAAAGGGACAGTTGCATGTAAAATGGGGTTGCTCAGTACATTTGTGTGGCTAAGCCCTGTACCTGATCACTGCAGTTGGTCTTATCTTCTTATATTTCCTCATTATATCTTTTCTTAACTCTCTTTCAGTGTATTCACACTTTCTATGGTGTGTATGTGTGCTGCAAGAACTATATGCCAGCTACTGGCAGGGGTGTCTGTGTGTGAGGGAAAGTTGGTGCCAGCTACTGGAATCAGGTTGAGGATTAGAAAAACCTGGCCTGCAGTGGCAGCTACTGGAATGAATATGGGGGTATCGGTGCCAGTCACTGGTGGGACATCTTTGTGTGTGTGTAAGTGGAATTGGTGTCAACTACTGGAGTCAGGCCAAGGTGTAGGCCCATGGACTGTGATACCAGCTACTGGAATGAGTGGGGGTCAGTAGCTGGAGAGGCCATAGCTCTGGATCTGAAAGGGTGCTACAGACTGAGTGTGATGTCACACCTGGGCTGTAAGTCCCCTGGACAGTGGTGCCAGCTACAGGAGTGAGCGGGGTCCTAGCATCAGCTACTGGAGACCCCATTCACTGGCTAGAATGGGGTCTTCTTCTTCCAGTCACTGGGACAAGAATGGTGTCTGTTCCCAAACCAGCTACTGCAGGGAGTGACTGGCATAAGTAAGGCAAACGCAGGGCTCCTCACCTGCGGCTGGAGCAAAGCTGCAGGTCACAGGCCTGGTGCCAGCTGCTGGGGACCGAGTATCTGTATCTTCCCCAACCTGGTGTGTGAGGGGTGTCTGTGTGTATTCACTTAGAAAACTTTAACCTGAACTAGCCAGAGAGGAGCAAAGGCCTCAAGTCTGAGCTGAAGCATTGGGTGGACAGGGAGTCCATGCTGGTACGCCCAGGGGAATTGCAAATATGGTGTGTATGAGGGATGAGGGTGGGAGTACTCTGTGTTTGTAGCAAACTTCAAGCTCAACTAGCTTGTGAGCAGGGAAACCCTGGAGTAAGGGGTGCTGGATGGACAGAGGTGCCAGGTACTCGGAGGATCTGCAAATGTGTGTGTACTTAGGGAGAGTGCTGTGTGCCCGCAACAGTTCCAGCTGGAGAAGAGTAAGGGGTCTCAGTGTCTGTTTAACATGAGTCTTCTTTATAAAGCAGCCCTTAGCTGGGGAAGCCTGTGTGACTGTTTCTGTCCCTGTCCTGTCTTTGTGTGTGTCAGTGTGTCTTGGGTGTATGTGCTCATATTTGCTACTGCCTGGACCTGCAAAAGGGAAAGGAGCAGCAGTGTCCTCCATATTGGACAGAGACCCTTGGATCCTGGATGCTGGACTGGGCCACAGCATTCAGACAGGAAAAGTCCTGGGATAGAATGTGTGCCATATTATTTTATTATTTATTTTATTTTATTTTATTTTATTTTATTTTATTTTATTTTATTTTATTTTATTTTATTTTATTTTATTTTATTTTATTTTATTTTATTTTATTTTATTTTATTTTATTTTACTTTATTTTACTTTATTTTATTTTACTTTGTATTGCAATAAGTCTAAGAAATATAAACAATAAATTAGTTTATTTTAGTTTATATGATACAGGTTAACTCCATTTTTATTTTTATTTTTTTAATTGAGACTTCTTACCTAAAGCAAACTGGCCTATACAGGTTACAGTCTATAATCACCTGTAGCCTATAACCGTGCAGCATTGCTGTAGAGTTTTTGAACCTTTCCAGTTACTACTGAAAATTATTTGAGTATGGGTAATACGAAAACCAAAAAAGATTTTCAGATTTTTTTTGATCTTAAACATATCCACTATATCTCATTCCTTGTTTTCTTAACATAAATTAATGTATGTCTATGTCAGACCTGGCAATGAGCATAACAGCATTTTGAGTTACAATATATAGCTATGAATTTATTTATTTATTTATTCTCATAATAAAGATGAAACTTTAAATCATTATTTAAACAAATTAACTCTGAACTACTAAAAAAAACTATTAGAAAAAACTCTGAACTGTTAGAAAAATGTATGTTGAATAACTATTTAGAATACTGACAGTAAACTTACAACTGCAAAACCTGGATATAAATTAATAATCTAGGTTTGTACTGAAAGTGTTATTTCAAATATTAAAATGCAGAATGATGAAGGCATGTTAGCATACTTTATGATATATACAGCTGGATTATTGTAGTTGGAGTATTATAGCCTTGCACTGGCACAAGTATAGATATTTGTCGCCCATATGTAACACAGAAAATGATAATCCACACATAATGAACAGTCACTAATGGTTTGGTGCTCTGGACAATTAATTTCACTAATATGGTAGAACATAGTCAAGGTCATACTTAAAAACAGATTGATGAAGCAGCAATGTCAGTAAAAGACACTCTTCTGTCTAAGCAGGAAAATTCATTAATATCTGGAGCAACCAGATATTAGAGGCAGATAAGATTCACTAATTTCATTATCATAGCTTTGGAAGGGATTAGAAATGAAAGAGCATAAAATTATCCAATTATTTCAAACTGCCTACTTGTGGGTGAGTTGTAGGTTGAGAACATAATTTAATTAATAGCGAGTTCAATTATATTTATATTCATATAATAAAGAAGGATTTTGAAAAATAACCCTTTTTGACTTAAATTATTTTTTGTTGCTATGCACTGTAGATGTTTTTCAAAATCTCCCCTATTTATTTCAGAGATGCCTCCTGCTCATAGTTGGTATTTAAACATGAAATTTCCATGTTTCAAACAACTCACACTAATTATTGAATTTATATTTCATCTTTTTTTTTTTTTTTTTCAGAGAATAGTACTGTCTAAATTAGATAGAAAACTTATTTTTCATGTTATTATATTTTTGTTTGTTTCAGTCTTTGTAAACATAAATTCAGGGGCAGAAAAGGTCTCAAGCCATCCCCTGGTACTCAGAGGATGTATTGCATCTGTATTACAGTGATGTATTGCAAATGTTTAGAATAATGGAGGTAAAGCTATGGCACTCCCAGGAAGAGTAAATATTACAAAAACTGGGACTTTATGATATAAACAATGCAATAAGGCACAAGAAGAAGCAAAACTACCTTAAAGCTTTGAATGGAAATGTATAGATATATGTAATTTACTCACCAACTATTACTGTCATATGTTAAGCTCAACTGCTTCAGTCATTTTAACTACTTCCTGCTTTCCAAGAGGGTTGACTAATTATTTAAAATGAAGATAATGAACTAATAAATAGATCAAAATATTTGAACCAGAGATATATATCAGAGGAAAAAATATATATATATATATATATAAAACATGCCATTTCTAGAAATAATAACAATAAACAATATTTCTAATTACATCAGGTTTATAGGAGTAAAGAGAAAAAAAAAAACAAACAACACAACAAAAACACCTTTCTGTAAGTACAAATGATAACACATCTCACTAAGTGAAGCCAACATTTCACTTCCCCTGCTATTGCTGTACCATTTTTACCTTTATTATCATATACCTCTTTCTTATTTCCCTGTTCCTTCCTATCTTCACCTGAATAGCTGCAGAACCTTGGCTCCCAAGAACAGGTCCATGATTTATTCATCATTTATACAATTTATACTTTCACATTAATTGCTGGCTTTCCGGTGATATTCTCTATTAAATCTGTTATGAGCAAAAGGGAAAACATGCTAAATATATGCAGACTAAGAATGTATTTAGTGTAACTAAAGTCTTAGCAGTCTAATCAGAATATATCAGTTATTGGTTCAGTTAAAGTGATGCTAATACTCCTCAAAAATATCTACGTGTTATCAGGTCTTATTGTCGAAGAGTTGAATTTATTACATATACACATCCTAGAGTCTCACTGGAGCCTGAGGCTGACAACGCCAGACATCGTCAAGAGATCTAGGAAGAGAAAGGATCATGTCAAATCATCAACATCAAGAGGTCTTTGCTTGGAGGAATATGATGCTTGTTTGATTGCTGTTTCGTCATCCTTCACGTTATTTTTACACTTAAAAAAAATAAAAAATAAAAAGTCTGCTTTTCTTCTAGTTGATTTCTAACTATCCATTCTTTTTTGTTCCTTGATAGCTGTAAAGGTCTTACTTCTTCACTCTGGGGCAATTGTATTATGCTTTATTCTAGAGTCATAGACTGTTCATTCTACAGAGAATAATTACTTATCTATTAACAGTAGACTTCATATCACACAATTGTACAAAACTGAACAAAATGCAAAACAGATCAATTACAAAACAGATACAAAGCAGTTACCTGACTACTAGGCAATTGGTATCATAGCTGAAAAAAGGTAAAACCAGCTCAGGCCTACACACATCCAGGGGAATTCTAAGACTTAGTACTGTCAGGCCAGTAAAAATCTTGTGTGTTTTAACTAGCATAATCATACTTCCAGAGATACATGTCCAGTTATGCTTCCCTTATTTATTTGATCACTCTCCTCCAGTAAAGTAAAGGATGGAAACTGAACAGTGCCAGAATTTCTGATCATACAAAATAAGATCAAATTAACAGCAAGTTTGGAACAGGAGAATAACTGATGTTAAATCTAAGTCTTATTCTTGATTTGACATAATTATTAGTAATAGTTACTTCTGAGCAAACATAGTAAAAGCAACAGGAATGTAAAGAGAAATATATATCAACAAAACCCCAGGCTTAAGTATGCTGTCACTTCTTAAAAAAAAAAAAAAAAAAAAAAAAAAAGGGTAGCTTTTATTGTTCTGTGTACTAGTTTGATAAGGGAAAACCTCAGCTTCATGATAGCTTCCTCTTAATGAAAGGTTTTTCATTAGCAGGATCTTCTGCCTTGTGTGTCCTTCCTGGGGTTTGCATTCTCTATGATGAGGATGGCTGAAACAGATTTTTCTGACACTACTGCATCAACGCCGTGACCCAGGCTTTGTGCTTTTTCTAACAGAGGCAGAAAGGACCTTTCACATTGCATTAAGGAAACTGTCTGTCTATAAATGTATCACTTCTGCTTTTGGGATGTTAGCAATATAACTTGGGCTGTATTCATCTGGGGTATGAAAACAATATTTCAGATTGTAACAGTCATTTTTCAAATTTAAATGCTATGTCACTTTCCCCGGGTTTGGATCAGTAATGGTTTACAAGTTTCTTCAAAGAAAGTTCTTCAACAGATAGAAATACAATGTATGCTTTACTGAAAAAAAAAAAATGACCTTGCAAACCTCCTGCAATTTGCTTACGACATTGTTATAGTAATTTGTCCTGCTAAGGTACAGGTACAGAAGCAAACTGAGAGGTCATTGTGGCCAAAGTAAATTTTCAGTATAAATAGTTAATGCAAACAGTTGGGAGGCTGAAAATTTAAAAACAAACAAACAAAAAATAGCCAGCACCACACCTCACCCAAAACAAACAAACAAACTAACAAACAAACAAAAAGTTAAGCTTTCTACAAATAATAAATAGCTGAGGCAGGGAGACAATTTCATGACTCTAAAAAACTTGCAGTTGGAGTCTTCCATTTCTGAAATTCTTCTAATTTTTACCATATTTGAATCTGGCACACAAAAACTGTTTAATTAAGTTTTATCCGAGAATTCAATTCTCAGTTTTGAATAATACTTTCATGAGACATATGGCATCATGATTCATTTAATCCTTCTTATAAATGAATCCTTATATTTCATAATAACCAAACAAGCAAAAAACTTCCACTTTAAAATTTAAATTTTAAAATTTAATTCTTCAGATATTTTGTTGTTAGATTTCTCTCTCCACAAAATATGGAATTTCTTCTCTTCAAAAGTGAAAAGCTCTTCTTTATCTATTAGGTTAGATCTGCTTTCAACATTCATTCTCTCTCTCTCTCTCTCTTTTTTTTTTTTTTTTTTTTTAATAAAGTTATTCCATATGTTTTATCTACCGTACTGGTATGGCAACTTTTCATACGAAATTTTAAGGAAAAATTTTTCAACAATCCTTGTCCAGTGTGTTGCAGTTCATTCAGTTGAGTCCACTTAGTATAACATACCTGTATGTCATATATGCATGTAAATAAGGAGGGGAAAAAAAAAAAAAGGTATTAGTTATCTGAAAGTCAAATTATGTACTGAAAGCTCAAGGTCATTTAATCATTCATTTTTATTTATTTATTTTTAAGAAAAATATGTCTAGAGAGCCCTTAATTTTATGAAAATCATAGGAAATATGATCAGAATTACAAGCCTAAATAAGGAAAGAATTTTTATTTTTAAATAAAAATGCACATAAGATAATACAAATGAAAATTAATTCCATCTTCAAATTACTATAGATTATCTTTATACTAATATATCAGTAAATAGGTGTATTCTACACATGAAACTTTTCAGGTACACAAAGCCATAAATACAGTTGTAGGAAAAACTAAGCTGATGTTAAACAGTTCACTCAAATACATTTAAAGATGTTTAACGAAAGAAAGAAACTATTTCCTAACATTTTTTATGTATGTGCCTTCATGCATTTACAGTTCATACTTTGCAACTCTTCTTTTCTTGATTCCTCATGGGAGAGAAGCTGTATTATTTCTTCTTGGACACTGTCCCAAACTGGGGATGAGAACATCGCAGGGGCATTAGCTGAAAGAGACAGAAGTAAACATTTGTGTATGAGAAAGTGTAATAACATGTGAAACGTTGAATAAATTGAGTGGCAAAATTTCTAGGCTAGCCTCTTGTACTTCTGGTACTTCTTACAGGTTAGCAGCCTGGATTGTGCTAGTGCATCTTTCCTGACTTTTCAGAGATGCAGCATACATACTAGCTTTGTCTTGTCAGTTGAGAATCAGAATAATTCAATCTGAAGCTTGGAAGTTAGTGGAAAATATGGTAAATCAGGGAAAAATAAAGAAAATATAGGAAATAGAGGAAACTCTGAATGAAATATTAACCTAAAGGGAAAAAAAAAAAAAGTAACAAAAATAAATAATAGTGAATATATATATATATTTAAATAAAGGAAACTTATTTACAGTTTTTATATCATCATTTTCTGAAATTTCTTCTTCCACTTTCACATGAAGTTTGGAATGAGTAATACTGTGTGAAAAAATACACTTTTCATCTGTTTCTCTTTTCTGTCCTCAAAACAACATGCTTGCAAAACAGTTTTTATGATCATCTTCATTTATATTAATGAAAACATGCTAACTTTCAATAACGATAACTAGATGCAGGCAGAGTATAGGAATCCTATCTGTTAGGGAAGAGTGTCTTCAGTTGCAGTAGATAGATAGACAGACAGACAGACTAGGAATATGGAATAGTCTTAGGAATATGGAATAGTCTTTTACAAATATTAAATGTGATCCCTTTCCAAGATAAAGGTGCTAAATCCACTGAACAGGAATTCTGAGGAAACCCTATGTACCTATCCCTCCCAAAGATTAGCAGTTTAGTTCATTGTACCAGTAACTGCATGGTGACTTGTAGATCACACTGGAGTGCTACAGATCAGTCTTCTTTCCTGTCATAACTTAACACAGTTAACTCTGCACTTTTTTCATTATCAACATCGTGGAGTGCTTCACAGTCCCAGAGCCAGATGGTATGGATAAGTTCATTGTATAATGTGCATTTTTAGTGCAGATTATCCTCTGTTGTAATATTAACTTTGTGCTATCACAAAGAAAACAGCTATTTGTTTTTCTACAAACTCATGAGTGGAAAATAGGCATATACTGCCTATTCCAAGAGAGTTATGAACTGGGATGAAATAGGAAGCAAAGCCATGTTGTCAATATAAACTTGCAAATGGGAAGTTTCATCTATGCCTAATAACAGCACAGTCTTTGTTAAAGATGCAGTGTTTTAGTTATAAAAACTCCACAGGCTAGATTGTCAGCAATGTTCTTTAAAATCACTATTGGTGTGTATATGAAAACATGCTTTTTTAGACTTGCAAGTAATCTTCCTGGGAATTCAAAGAATCATTTATATTGCACTTATTTAATCTTCTAGATTTATTATTTTTCAACTGGATCAATATGTGACTAACTATACTTACATTGGCTTTATTTAAGAATTAAATGAATTGTCAAATATTTCAAAGTAACATGTCAGTAACAGTGAGGTACTCGAAGTGCTAGAATGATCAGAATAGTTGTTGTTGTTATTGTTGTTTTTCCTCCAACTTCCAAAATAACACTTTCCTTTTAAAATGTCCTATTCCATTCCCTGGGGTCATGTGGGGAAAAGTGCTAGGCTATCAAGCAAACTCTATTGAATTACTATAGCACATGAATCAGCTTCACGTACAAAATAAGGTAAGAACAGGTCTTTCAAAAATAAGAGAAGAGAAACAGAATTGCACTTTTATGAAGTCAAGAATGTCTGGATCACAGTCCTAATAGCACTATCCACAGAGTTGTTTTTGTGGTAGGTAATTGAGATGATTAATTTTTAATTTATTTGCTTGTAATACTGTCATCTCTACCTATAGGTCTACATTCCTAGAAAATTTCCTTGTGCCAGCATGAATGTTCATCAGAGGAGTTGTCAAGGGCATGTGGCTAATAATTCCTTCATTTTTTCTATTATATTTTCCAAACTGTGGTACTTAGTTCCTTACTTACTGTTTAGTTCTTCTTTGCAAAAATACTGCCAGGAATAATGGTTATTTGCTGTAAATATGATGTTTCACTAATTTTATGTAACTTGGTCTCATTTTTCATGGTAATACGAAAGATTGTGTTTCTGACTGTAATTTTGATATGGGTAGAGTTAGTTTTGAGGCAGGTATGTATAGAGGACATGCTGTTCTTTCACATGAGACAAACTTTACATGATATTTTTGAATGTGTTCAGATCCTTTACTGACAAGGAAACCACCAAAATATTTTTCATAATTTAATCTTCTTGAAGTAAAATGAATACATATGATTTCTGTTTTTTTCAATGCTTATTATTTAAGTGAAAATCATCTTTTAATATATTATTATTTATTATCCTTAGAATATTTGGATACATTTTTTATCTTCGTCTGTATACCGACATACCGATGTACTTACATGTAGAAAGGAATGTACATATCTGTATCCGAGGGTATTTATGTTATATATCTGCCCAGTTTGATTTTGGGTTGTGGTTCCCTGTGGTTTCTTACATTTTGAAATGAACACAAGCAAACAAAAGCAAGAAACTCGTGCTCTTTTCTAACCTCTCTTTTGGAATCAATTAACATATTTCCTTTGAAATAATACTTGCATGCAGGTTTGGGTATAGAGTAATTCATGGATTGTTCAAAATTCACTTTGGTTATCAGTGCACCAGTTTATCACTGCACCTATATAATTCTCCAACGCTCTCTGAAATCTTCTCAAGACCCCTCTAAAAATTCTCTCAGATCAGAGGTTTCCAGAAAATATTTTAAGCTATTATCATCTCTCCAGCTGTTTAAGTTCCTTTTGTAAGACAACTTCAAGTTCGTTTTGTAAGACAATCTTTTGTAAGACAAATGTTTTCAAACAGTTCTGTTATTGAGTCATTCTTCTGAAACTTGTTCTTTCTTCAGAACTATAGAACAGCTTGGGTTGGACGGGACCTTAAAGACGATCTAGTTCCAACCCTCCTGCCATGGGAAGGGATGCCACACACTAGATAATGTTGGCTAGGGCCTTGTCCACCCTACGGCCTTGTACAACCTGGTCTGGAACACCTCCAGGAATGGGGCATCCACAGCAACCTGTTCCAGTGCCTCACCACCCTCTGATTGAAGAGTTTCCTCCTAACCTGTAATCTAGACCTCCTCTCTTTCAGTTTAAAGTCATTCTCCTGTCATTGTCTGCCCAAGCAAAAAGTTACTCTCCATCTTTTTTTATAAGTCCCCTTTAAGCTTTGAAAAGCTGCAATAAAGTCACTTCTGAGCTTTCTCTTTTTCAGGCTGAACATCCTCAGCTCTCTCAGCCTTTCTTCATAGGAGACTATGAATAGATTTATGTCTACTTATCTTTTACGTCTGCTTAAGACACACATGATTTTCTTGGGACCCACTGCTTGGGCCCATTGCTTGAGTTCTTATGGCATGCCTACATACTAAGATTTTTCTCTGACTTGTGTTCTAATTTTATGTTAAAATTGTCAAGTCCCTGGAAAGTCCTTTACTTTGAGAATGAACACTAAACACTACACTGACTGGCTAGGAAATAGATTTTTGTATTTCATATAGTAGACCAACATAACAGAAGAAAAACTAAGCAGTAGTCAGGACAAATGAAAGCCCTGCCATGTTTTGCAGGATGTGTCTGGTCAATCACCACTAAGGAGATGAATGAACTATTTGCTCAGATGCAAATCATGTAAGACAGTTGTTTGTTTGTTTGTTTGTTTTCTTTTCCCAGTTTTGGATCAATAGTATTGAGAAAATGCAAATTGAAATGCTATTTGGGAATTCTTGCTGTGAAGAAGGAAACATTCATTTATATTACTAATGCTAGTTAAGCATTGGACAAACAAAGCCATTTGAATTACCAGAATTTGGATTTCCTTAAGGCCTGTTGGAGAAAAGATTTTAAATATCACAGGTCTTCCTTCAGGCACATTCAGATTATAATTTGCTCATTAAAGGAGAAACACAAATGCATAAATTCAAAAGATCTGTGGGCAAAGCAGTTTTACTGCTCTTTAGGGATAAATAAAGAAGCTAAGAACGTCATGTGACTGTGTTCAGAGACCATAGCCTAACTATGTAGAATCTGTCTCAGGTATTGTGTGCATTTCCTTGTTGACTGTCAGACTGATTCCTTTAGTACTTCCTAGTTGTCTCACTGACTTTGGATTTTATATGACTTCTGATCTCTTCCATAGACATGGCAACATGATCAGTCCTTTTTTGTTTTCCCTCTACACACATATGATTATAATAGAATGACATGTCATTGGCAAGAAATGACTAGTTATAGCAACGTATAAGGAAATAACCACTTATATAATAGGGAAGAAAAAGAAGAAACAAATGCAATAAAAAGGAAGATAAAACACTTTTTTTCTTTTTTTTTTTTTTTTTTTTTCCTAACCAAACAGAAACGCATTGAAAAATCCAGATGTGGAATTTATTCATATAGCTTCTAGGGAAATCATTTTATTTAATTATGCACTTTCTTAGCCTTGAAACTCAAAGTACAACATTATGTAACCAATAAAAATGAAGACAAACATGACAACAGACAGTGATTTTAGTTTGGAATTCTGAGTAAATAATAACAAAGAGAAATGCAGAAGTGCAGCAAGTAATAAATTTATTTGAACTGCAAGGGTACTGGAGAAGAGATTACTACACCATAGCATAAATGTAGTGCATAAAAGGAGCAGTTCTACAAAATACTGTTAGGCCCTCTTCACAGAAATGGTACTCAGGAAAATGAATGATCCTTTTATTAAAACTGAAAAAAAGCATTGCTTGATTTTTTTTAAATGCAAGATGAGATAGCCTAAAAGCGTGTCCTAAAATGCTGGATTTCTTCAAAATAAACTAATAATGAGAAGCCATTAAGCCAGGTATTAAAACAACTTTTGCAAAAATTGTACTATTTTGTTTAAACAATAGATAGACCAGAATCCATGCTACAAATCCGGTTGTCTGTCTTAACTCCATTGACTTCACTGAAGAATATTGTATTGACCTAACTGAGGATGTGATCTGATGTTAGTGTGAAAAGAAAAACAAACAAACAAAAGGGGAAGCAAAACAAAACACCTTCCTGCTGACTTTTTTTAATTGTTGTTGTTGTTCTTGTCATTACCAAAATGTAACAGATGAATGCAGCACTAAATGAAAAACACACAAATGCATTCTGATTACTTGTTACTCTATTTTTACTATGCAATTGTGAATTATGTGTGGTTTTTTGTTTTTGTTTTGTTTTGTTTTTGGCATCCTAATTATAGAGGACACAACAGATGGTGAAAGCTTCAGCTGCCTACTGACTATACACTTTAAGCAACAGACATTTCATAATAACAGAGTTAATTGTTCAACCAAACACTTAGCACATTCTATGGAAATTCATAGAATCATAGAATCACAGAATGGTTTTGGGTTGGAAGGACCTTAAAGATCACCTAGTTCCAATGCCCCTGCCATGGGCAAGGACATTTTCCCCTACATCAGGTTGCCCAAAACCCCATCCAACCTGGTCTTGAACACTTCCAAGGATGGGGCATCCATAGCTCCTCTGTGCCTCATCACCTTCAATTTTTATAAAAATAGTCATTGTGAACTATGTGGCTTCTACATTATTTTTTTCTTCTAATTTCATTTAATCTCATCATTTCATTTAATCTGTTATCCACTGCATAGATAAGTGTTAGATTGCTAAATTCAAACAAAGAGTACAGTAGTTTAGTTTCTTGGGTATGTGTGAAAAGGTGAATCAGATTGTAAGGTAAAACTCCCAATTCTAACCAATTCTAAACCATTTTAGAAGTCGAAGCTTCAATGAGGTTTCACCTCTGTTGTCCACATACACTTCATCCAACAAAAAGGTCACCTTAAATTCTTGACAGCAATTGGGTTTTACTGAAGCAATAGACAAAGAAAGGTATATCTCCTACCCAGAGTTTCCTGTAAAGTCTCCTACTAAGACAATGTTTAATATTTCCTTTTTCCTAAGATGTAAGAGTGATATATGGAAAGCAGAACACCAGAAAATAGTGATAAAACAAGGATACCAGGCTATCATTTTAGTTTTCTGTGGAACTCAGAAGCATTGGCCTGTTTCCCCCGAATATTTTAGATGGCCATTTCACAATTCTATATGTTCTCAGGCTAGAAGAGCCCATTAGGTTCATCTAATGTAGCTTCTTCAAAGCAAAGATTTGGACTATCCAAACTAATCTGTAGGGAACAGTTTATTATTCTACGCAGTGCTGCACATTATTGTAATAATGTGCATTCACTCATACAGAAATTATGGTTTTATGCAGAAATTATTGGATGACATTTTTCCTGCTATGTTATGTGGATAGACTGAATAGCTTAGATGTCAGGTTAGTAACGGTTCTTTCTGATTTGAAAATTGGTGAATAAACCTACAAAACAAAAAGGTTGGGGAAAAAAAAAAAAAAAAAAAAAAAGTAAACAAAGCCAATCAGCCAAACAAACAAAAAACTGCTACCACTTAAAAAACTATAGGGTGGTCTACTGTGATGCTAAATAGAAACTGTCTTGTATAATGGTATCAGAGATAGGATACAGGGATGTTGTCTAATTCCCAGGTCTCAGTGAACCCATTAGCTATGTTACAACAGTTTACTAGGGAATATCTGAAATTGAATTGCTAACATAGTATAATAGGTTTCTTTTGGAAGAAAATCTTTATATACAGGGTAGAAGGAGCTGTAGTTTATTCTGATATCCCATTCCACCTGACAGCAAAATATACCACCTACCCCAACATTATGGGACTTGATTTTTAACCACTTTGACCAAACTTCACAACTATTTTTCTAATATCTCCATGTCCTTATCCTGCTAGAATTTAGCAACACATTACTTATTTAATACATGAAAAAAAAATACAGTAATTCACTCCAAGGATTTCTTTCCTCTACTTCTTCACATACGTCATGAATATCAAACAAACAAATAAGCCAAATATGTCTTTAATCTCTATATTCAAGAATTCATCTTTTTAATGGGAGACAGGACTATGTCTCCTGTTTAAAGAATCACACCTTTTAGGAGTGAGCTAATCAGGATAAAAGCTATATAATGTCTTTAGCCATAAAATGCAGATAAATGATATAAGCAAAATGGAAGTAGACAAACATTGTTCCTTTAATATAATGACCACCCTCTTAAATTTATATTCAATATCTCTGTTGCATCTGGAATTGTTTAGTATTTTATTCTGTATAACAAAATGAATCTAATAAGTATGTGACCTTAAATTATACAAAAATGCAGAAAATAGTTATGGGAAAGAATGATTTTTAAATTTCAGCTTTGTAACAAATTCTAAGTAACACTAACTATATGTGATGCTTGTATTAGTAGTATTTTAATTATACATAGCTGCATGGCACTGCTGCTTAGTAAAATGTAGACTAGAATACCAAAGAAGATCAGAGTAAAAGCATTTGTAGCTCACTTTGTCAGACATTGATACATTGATACAAATAGTAATTCAGTAAATATATCAGGTGATATATATGCCTGATATATATATATATATACCTGTTGCATATGACCCTGAAATGGAGATTGTAAGGAAGAAAATAAAAGCATGGGTGTGGTTGTATTTTTCAGTCTTGAGAGTTTCTGAGGAAAAAAAAAAAAAAAGAAAATTGTAAAAACACTTCCAAATTTTTCAGTGTGACAATAAATAAAAAAGTTGTTAATATGGATATGATCTGGATTAATTCAGAAAATACCTGTCTTATGAGACATAATTTGAATGTAGGCTTTTGTTATTATAATGGTTTATATTTGGTATGTGGTGAAACAAGCAGCTCCATGGCCCCAGCAGGGGCTGAAACCCTCTGCTTTACCATGAAAAAATATAAGCAGAAAATTAGTAGCTAAAAAAAGAAGTAGATGATGACACTCAATCAGTAGAGATCAAGCTCTCAAGCCAATAAACCAGTCGTGCTTCTTTATATTAAGCAGGCAGAAGTTATTGAAGTGTTTTCTGCATGCTGAGCATATACTGGAGCTTTTGGAAAGCTTGTACTTATTTTGCTAACTGACAAATAACGTTTTTCAAACATACTGCTGAGGGCAATATTCCATTTTTTTTTTTTTTTTTTTTTTTTTCCTGGGGAAAATGAGGTTGCAAATGCAAATTCAGAACAACAACTTTCATATACCAGCATTTATCACTCAGCAGTTAGAATTGATTCAAATATGCTAATACGTGCTAACATTTCCCTACAGAGTTGTAGTAAAATGCTTTTACAAATTACTTTTTTTTTTTTTTCCTCCTGCTTTTTCATATTGGAGCTACATACTGGTTTTTCCTACTATATTTGCTTGTTTTCCTCATATCCAGGAAATGTTATTGCTCTGATTCTCTGCAAGTACAAGAAGTGTAGCAATGTTGAACTCAGTGAAGAGCTGGCAAAAAGCAGCACTACTGAATACGCAAACCTACTGAGATCTGGTCTTGTACCAACAGATTAATTGTTCTTACTTTTACCTCATTAGCACCTAGTGATGTGAAGCAAGACTGATGTTGTGTGAGCAGTTAGCTGCAGGTGTGTACATCCAATATGGAAATAGTTTGTGACAGCAGTTCCCCAGTGAAATAGGATTCCTGTTTTTATAAGTCTGATCATGAGCTAGAGAAATTAAATTACAGAAATAGGGTCTGTAGCTGAAAGGAGCATATGAGTCTATGTATGAAAATTCAGAGTGCAGTACAAATGACAAAATCTGAATATCACTGATATGCAGGGAAGACTATGCCAGCTCAATGAAAAGTGCAGGATGCTGTTCTACTGCTGCTAGGGAAACCCCTGAAAGCTGACCAAACATATACTTATCCTATCTGCAGAAGGGTAGTTGTAGAGATCATGCAGTATCTGCTTTAAATATTGGCAAAGTTAAACCGACATGCATACACTAGGGTGATTATTTGAAGCAATGGTCTATATTCAGACAGGGCTGCTACTCTGTGTAACATTGGCTATTTAGTCACTGTCTATATAGAGAGTTACCAGTTTCTTAAATGACTAAGCAAAGGCCCTCCTTACAAGCATGTAACTATCCCACCCTAAACAGGAAAATGTTCTCTAATGTAAAAACGAGCAGGATTTGCAAGCAGAATCTAATCTTCCAAAACCATGCGAAAACTGATACCTTGTCACTGATGCTGCTGAGTTCAGATGAAAAAATGAGTTCGAATGACAGTCCACATAGTGCAGATACCGTATGCTCTTGAGACTGACACAAACTAATACATAACAGCTGTACCTTGTAGAAAACAGTCAGTGATTATCAGAAAGGCATGCTCCTGACACATACTATTACAATAGAAGCAAAAGAATCTAGCCAGAATAAGGATGCGCTTTTTTGGAAGACAGCTGAGTATCAATCCTAAATTAATTTTTGACATGCTGGTTAATAAGTCAAATTTTCTCAAAATTCACAAAATTTGGGCACCATAACCTTATCAGACTACATCTGACATTCCTATTTACTTCCATTAATTGCAGTATTCACACATGGTCAGATTCAGGTTCCCTTGATACCACTGAAAAAACAAACAAACAAACATAAAACAACAAACCACCAACTATCAATTTTAACAGAAGCAAGCCAGTTTCATAGATTTTTCATGCTAAGTGAAATTAGAAAAACATAAGCTTCCAGAACAGAACGTTATAAATCTCAATGGAAAATCAGTGGAATACTGGTTTCAGAGAGTTGTGAGCATTTTTATGCTAGAGGTGAACTACATTAGCATAGATGTGAGATCTTACTTGCCACCAGATTCACATGACAACAAGCCACTGATTAGTTAGGAAGATGTCATAATCTATACCAAATCAAATATCACTGTTTGGATATATAATTTTAATAAAACATACAGCTTTCTTATATCTCTAGAAAAATAGCATACAAATATTATTCTTAAAAGCAAGAAGAGTTGTTTTAAAACAACAACAGTAACAAAAAAAAAGAAAATAAAGAAGTCTATTTTTTCTTGCTAAAATACATTTTTGTTATGTTGGTTGATCTATTATGCATTTGAGTTGATAGACCTAAGTGGATTTATTTCTATAAATTTCTATTTCTATACTTTGCCATCCCACAGCATCTGAGCTATTATATTACAATGTAAACTCAGTACTCTTTGAAGTGACTTTCTAAGTACCTATTATCTTAGGATGGACTATATTTACAGGTTGCATGATGTTGCTGTGGTATCCTCACACACAAATTATTGATGCTGAATTATTATTCTATTCATGTTGTTCAATTTAAGGCAAGAATATCATACTTTTCAGTTTTTATGTCATTTTCATTGCCTGGCCTGCAAAACAGGAGAAAGTGAAGGATGAAGCACTCTCTCTCAATTAGCTTTTTATTTTATAGCTACCATTCTTACTCATCTAGTATATAATTAATGAAAAATAAAACTGTAAAAACCTATAATATTTTCTGGTTTTAATTTTCTTTTATTTTGTCTAGGGTACACCAGTCCTATTTGTCTCTTTCTTGTAGTCCATCATTCTGAATGATTAGCCAGCGCACAATACTGCCAACTTTACTACATAATATTTTATATTACTCTCTAACAAACCTGCTGTAATCATTTATAACTCAACTCATAGCATCTGGACAGAGTCCCATGTCCTATATTTTGTCCTTATATCTCTGTTATTGTGTATTGTTTGCTATGTCTCACATAAATGAGATGATTCTGATCCCCTAAATTAAGATTTTTTCTTCACAACTATTCTTCGACAAAATACATTTAGTTTGCTACTATTTAATGAATTCCTCCTCCTCCCCCTCCTCCTTCAATAATTCTAATCCACTCATTTTTTGTTCTCCTTCACGAACAGTTCGTTATCACCATCTGTTTATGGCCCATAGAATCCTCAATTTCTCTAAGCCTTTCTGTCACTAATCTTCCTCTAATCCTGCCTGTCACTTCCTTTCTTCCATATCTCCTGTTTAGCTTTCTATGACCTGTCTTAATTCAGTTTACTACTGAAGCAGAATATAGCAGAAAAAAAAAAAAAAAGTTTACATACTGATTAGTTCAGCAAATTTTGTTGTTAAGAGATTTGTTAATCTCTCCACTGCCTTTTTTTTTTTTTTTTTTTTTTTTCATGTCTCCCCCACAATCCCACAGATTTTGGAATATACTTCAACAGTCACTATGCTTGTCTTCTCATCTTGTCATTATTGCTATATCAAGCATTTCATTACCCAGTTTAAGTAAGGGATATATGTTAAGTAAAGGATATATTTCAGCAAATACCCTCAGCATTATCCCTATAAAACAGACATTAAGTAGCCTCTCCTTTCAGTTGTTTGACTTGTTAGCCATTTTAATTTCCTTGTAAGTTTTAGTATTAGAAGCTCTGGAAGCCGGATATAATAGGGAAGAAACATAGTAAAGAATCATTTGTGGAAACAGCATTGTTATTTAGGATTTAAATCATAATTGTACTATTGTACTGTTCATTCTTTTCCGTGAAGCATAAGCTTCAAATCTCTCCAAACACTTTTGCAATTCCTTTATGTGACACACTACTTATCTTATTTATGTGAGAAACTGTCCTACCATATCATTTCTGTACAAGCAAATCTTTGAGTATTTCTTCACATCTTTTTCACCACCACCCTTTCCTCTTCTGCATTTGCAACTTTTTCCCCTGCATTCAATTCTTCTTTTCAGCATTGAACAACAGAAATGTTCTCTTCATTAAAAACTGTTCTCTTACCTTAGCATTTCCCTCAAATCCTATCTACACAAGAATCTTTAGTTTCTATATGATGATTTCTTTCTACTTCTGATTATAGAATGGGTGTTATATATTTAAAGTTACATACGAAGCACCACCTTTGTCTTCTTTCAAAAGAATATCTATATATCTGTATAGATATATCTGTATACTAAAATACTACAACGATAATAAATACTACTATACAATATATATAAATAATATATATAATATAATATACACATTATATTACATATAATACATATTACATACAAAGTACATATATAACATACAAAATACTATACAATACATATATCACTATATCACTATATTAATATATATGACTAATAAATAGAATAATAATAAATACTACTATAATAATAAAATAAATACTACAATACTACTAATACTATTAATAATTAGGAAAAGACTATTTACTAAGAGGCTGGTTGGGCACTGGAACAGGCTCCCCAGGAAAGTGGTCACAGCACCAAGCCTCCAAGAGTTTAAGAAGTATTTGAACAATGCTCTCAGACATATGGTTTAATAAATCAGGTAGTACTGTGTGGAGTCAGCTGGATTTGCTAATCCCTGTGGATCTCTTCCAACTTGGGATATTTTATTATTCTGTGATTCTACACACACATATATATGCATACCATAAGGGAATTAGAGATTACTGTGATGGGAATGTCTGACTTCCAAGACTAACAAGTCACATCAGTTATAAATTTTAAAACAAAATAAGTCTAATATTGGACAACAGCACACTTTGTGCTAATGATAATTTCTTACATGTTGAGACTACTACTACATGTATGTGTACAAAACTGCTTGTCCTTAGCACTCATACCTTGTATTAGCTGTGAGCATACAATGCCATGGATCTGATGCCAGAGAGTTAGCCATTATGGCTAGAGTCCTTGGTGGTCCACAGTCACTGAAGAAAGGGTGCTCAGGCCAGAGGGCTCTTTCACAAGACAAGTCTGATCTGAAGCATTTTTTTTTTTCCTTCATGTGGTATTTTATGCTACTTATACTTTTCCTGAAAGGGAGATGCCATCTACTTCCATGATGCATACCTTTTTTTTCCTTTTCCATTCATCCTTCTTGTGTTTTAGGCTCACCTAACTGTGGTCCTTCATGTTTATCTTGTTATTTGTTCTTCATCTTACAAATTCTGTTACTCAGGTTGCTATTTACATATTTTCCCATGGCTCCTAAGTACTTCAACACAAGTATTTTTTTGTTACTTTGGTGGTCAGATTGCACACATACTGTACTGAGTCTGGCTGGGATGAAGCTAGGACTTTTCCTGCAGCAGCCCATATACTGGATGCTGTTGGGATTCTCCCTGCATCATATGCTGTGCTTTGCTCTTGTAGCTAGAACAGCGTTGGTATCACACCAATTGCTGAGCAGTGTTGGCACAGCATCAAGACTCCCTCCAAAACCAACAAAGCCTGGCTGACAGTTGGCAAGAACTGGGGAGGGCACATCAGGAGTGCAGCTGAGCTAAACCAACCAAAGGGATATTGCATACCATATGCTATCACACTCAGCAATAAAAAGTGAGAAAGGGGAAGGAGAAGGGGACTCTTGTTATGAAGCTGTCCGTCCACTCAAATAACTGCTACGTGTATTGAGGCTCTGCTTTCCAGGATGTGGTTGAACATCTCTTGTTGATAGAAAATAGAGAATAATTTTCTTTGTCTTCCCTATGTACTTCAAGCAGACTTTTTCTCCCCTCCTTCTATTCCCTTTGATTTAATTACGCTTATCACAACCCATGAGCCTTTTTTTTTTTTTTCCCCATTGTCCTGGTTTCAGTTAGGACAGAGTTAATTTTTCTTCCTAGTAGCTGGTAGAATGCTATGTTTTAGCTTAGGATGAGACGAGTGCTGATAACACCCCGATGTTTTAATTGTTGCAGAGCAGTGCTTACACCAAGCCAAGGACATCTCAGCTTCTTGCTCTGTACTGCCAATGGGCAGGTTGGGGGTGCAGCAAGAGATGGGAGCGGACAGCTGACCCAAACTAGCCAAAGGGGTATTCCATACCATCTGACGTCATGCTAAGCAATATATAGGGGCTGCTAGCCGGGGAAGAGGGGGGCGGACAGCTTGGGGTTAGGCTGGGCATTGGTCAGCGGGTGGTGAGCAATTGCATTGTGCATCACTTGTTTATACACATTATTAGTAGTACTACTATTATCATCATTATTGTTATTATTATTGTTGTTATTATTATTATTGTTATTATTATTATCTTCCTGTCTTAATAAATTGTCTTTATCTCAACTCACGGGCTTCAATTTCCCATTTCTCTCCCCCATCCCAGAGAGGGAGGGAGGAGGGTGAGCGAACGGCTGTGTGGTGTTTAGCTGCCAGCTGGGTTAAACCATGATATCCATCATACTTTCTTCTCCTCCTGCCTCTTCTTTTGAGAAGGCTTGACATAAGGAGAATAATATTACTTATTGCCTATTACTAAAAGACTAGAGCAGAGAGAAACTAAAAGCAAAATAAAATCGCCTTACCTCCCCCCATCCCCTGTCTTTCACCACCTCCTCCTGAACATGAGCCCTCCCATTCCATGGGAATAGGGGTTGTAGTCAATCCATAACATTTCATTTTCTGCAGTTCCTTTATCTCTCTTACCCTGCTTCACTTTGGGGTCCCTCCCATGGGATGTCATCCTTGCTGAACCGATTCTACATGGGCTCCCCAAAAACTTTAGTTCTTCAAGTACTCCAACATGGGTCTATACATGTTGTTCATGGAGTTCTTCAAGTACTCCAACATGGGGTCCATCCTTCAGGAATGAACTGCTCCAGCATGGGCTGCCCATGGGTAGCAACTCTTGCCAGACCACCTGCACAGCTGTGGTCCTCTCTCTATGGGCTGTTGTTCTGGCCTGGAGTCTGCTTCTGCGGGGGCTCTCCATGGGCTGCAGACTTTTTCAGGCCACATCCACCTGCTCCACCAGGGGCTCCTCCACGGCCTGCAGCGTGGAGATCTGCTCCATGTGGGACCTATGGGCTGCAGGGGGACAGCCTGATCCACCAGGGGCCTCTCCACAGGCTGCAGGGGAACTTCTTCTGTGTGCCTGGAGCACCTCCTGCCCTCCTTCTGCACTGACCTTGGGGTCTGCAGGGCTGTTCCTCTCTACATTTTCTCACTCCTCCTTCCCAGCTGCTGTTGCACAGTGATTTCTTTCCTTTCTTAAATCTGCCTCTCACATCATCGCTCATTGTCTGAGCTTGGGCCAGCATTGAGTCCCTTTTGGAGGCAGCTGGAGCTGGCTCTTGCTTAACATGGGGCATTAACATTCGGGACTCTTTTCATGAACGCCTAAACATTTTGTCTTGCTATGTTATCACAGTGATATAAAACAGTTATATGCTGTTGTTGATTACACTGTTTTATAATGTCTATATTGTAGTTCAAGTCAAACTAATACTATTAACTATACTGTCATTAGTGCAGCTATAATTTCTAGTGGTCACCAGCCTGCCAATTGGCTGAGGCTTAGCCTTTCTTGTAAAAAGATTCTGAAGAAATGAGTTTGGAAAGCTAACTATAATGCTTTGAACATAATATTTTCTCAAAAATATTTGTTTTAGTCATCTATATATGATCTGCTCCTCCAATGATTTGTCACACAAATTAATTCACTCTTGAATTAATTTGTCTTCATTCAGTCAAGCAGGCCATAAGATTGAATGATATGGTGTACTTCATTCAGCATTCCTCTTCACCTTCTTTTATCGCGTATTCTGTTGAGTTCTTTCATTGTTTCTACTATCTTTACAGCTGTATTTGTTTTACATGGAAAAGGGGTGGGGGTGGGGGAAGACTGCAAGTGAGGCCTCTGAAAAGAGATCAGGAGCTGACCCCATGTCAGACACAGCCAGTTCCAGGCAGCCCCAAGACAGTCCCACAGCTGGCCAAAGTTGAGCCAATCAGTGACATTGGTCCTGCCTCTGTAATAATATATTTAAGAAACGATAAAGGTCACTAAAAATACACAGTGAAGCAGCTGTGAAAGAAAGGAATGAGAAAAATGTGAGAGGAACAACTTTGCAGACAGCAAGGTCAGTGAAGATGGAGGGAGAGGAGGGTGTCCAGGTGCAGAAGCAGAGATTTCCCTGCAGCCCAAGGAGAGAACCATTGTGAAGCCAGTTGAAACCCTGCAGCCCATGGAGAACCACATCATTGCAGATATACAAAATGTAGCCTGTGGAGACCTCACACAGGGGCAGGCTCCGGGTAAGGAACTGCAGACCATGAGAACACTACTGTCTTATGCTGGAATAGGTTTTCTGGCAGGAATTGTGGCTGTAGGAGACCCAGCAGACTTTTCCTGAAGAACTCTACCCTGTGGAAAGGAACCATACTGGCACAGTTCTTAAAGAACTGCTGTCCATGGGAAGGACCCATTTTGGAGTGGTTCGTGAAGGACCGAATCCTGTAGGAGGGACCCTGGAGCAGGAGAGAAGTGTGATGAAACAGAAGCAGAGATTAGGTGTTAGGTACATGTACTCATGGCAATCCCCATTCCCTATTTTGTGCTGCTTGCAGGAGGATGAGGTGATAGAAGGGAACAAAAAAGTTGGACCTGGAGATAAGGGGGTTAGAGAGAAAGCAGTTTTAGTTTGGATTTGTTTCTTTCTATCCTACTGTATTTTTAATTGGCAATAAATGAACCTTCCCAAAGTCAAATGTATTTCACCAGCATTGTTGTTGAGCAATCTCCCTGTCCTTATCATGACCTTGTACATTTTTCATCATGCTTTCTCCCTATCTTGCTGAAGAGTTTGGTGGGCACCTGGAAGCCAGCCAAGGTCATCCCATCACAGCCATATATTAATGAGGTTTGTTCTGAAAATCAATTAAAACAGTTTTAAAAGAGTTCATAAAGTACTGCCATACTCAGCATAGACAGAAAAGCCTGACTTAATTATTAGTTTTGAAAGCAGGAAGAATTGTGAAGTCTATACCTGAGCAATTTCGTAGCATTGCATTTCTGTCAGAATGTCCTACTGCAGTCATTGAAATTTCACTACAAACCCTCATAATAGGATCTTAAGCATCTTTCTTCTGTCCAGGATGCTTATGTGGATGTTTATATCATGAGAATGATAAAGACAGACCTTATACAGACAAATGGACTTATGATCGTTTCAGCCACAGGTGACAGATTACTTTGAATTTGATTATTAGGCTCTACAATCCTCATAGAGGGAGAAGAATAAAACAGCACTTAATCAGCAGTTTCAATACATGAAAAATATTATTCATTTTCATTATAGTGAAGAAAAAATAACAAAACAAAACATGGAAGACAGAAGAAGAAAGAAATGCATTTAATCTAAGAGATTTATTTGCAAATGATACAAAATTGGAAGTGGTTGATATATAATATACCAGATGACTGTAGTGCAGTTCAGGGAGATCTTGACAGTCCAAAACAATGTAATGACAGGAATATCCTAATGTTCATAAAAGGAAAATGCCAAGCCCTGCATCTGCAGAGAAATAACTCCATGCACCAACATAGCCTGAGGACTTGTATGGGGTTTACACGACAAGGTTTTGGTAGTGGGGGAAAAGAGAGTGGGTGGCTTCTGTGAGAACAGTCCAACAGCTGCCCCATGTCAGATCAGAGACAGCTCCAGACGGCTACAAAAGGGACCCACCTCTGGCCAGAGCCAAGTCAGTGGGCGACACTAAATCTGAGCAGATTTAAGAAAGGGAAAACAAACAAACAAAAAACCAACAACAACAAAACCTGCTGTGCAACAGGTGTTGAGAGAGGAGTGAGAACCAGCACTGGGGCTATGTGGTTCAAAATAGAACCAAGGTATGTAACTCTGGGTGATCAGAAGTCTAGGGTTTAAGCCTATTATTTAGCCTCCTTTTATTTACTAGAAAGGACATCTTTCTCATTTTAATACCAGAGAATTTTTGGGCAGAAGAACCTATATAAAAGTGAAAAGAAGTGATTTTCTCTGTTTTATCATTAAAAAAAAAAAAAAAGAAAGAAAGAAAAAAAAATCCATGAGTGTTGTTCAGATGGATAACTGTTATTGCTTTCCCTTTTTCTCTAGGTTCCCATAAGTTCAAGATACAAAACTACATACTAAAGAAGATACCTCTTCTTTGACTGTCTTGACGTACTGGTTTATTTCCCAATACACAAAGTATTTTGTTATTGACATTTGCTAATGTTAACTGTATTTCTTTTAGGGGTCTTGGTATATGTATTCTTTTGTTAAAATTTTGACTTTTCTTATACGTTCTCTACTATTATGTGCTCAACCGTATGTATTCTTCCTTCTCTTACCTCATGCTACTTATTGATCTCATCAATGGTTTCAGTATTCCCTTTCTACAGATTATTTTTTCTATGCTATATACAGTTTAGTGAAAGCTACTCACCCATGTCTTTCACCTGCCAGTTTAGTTGCTTATACCTTTGCAAAGCTGTCTTGCCTGCTGTTTTTTTCTGTGTTCTTCATGTTTTCTTCATTTAAAATTCTTTTTCTTCTACCAAGAAACTGATTATGATTTGTGTTTGTAATTGGGATGGATAGCTCATTACACTTGCTAAATGGAGCAGTTCCTATGACCTTCAGTTTATAATTTTCTATATTCAGAGCTGTCCTTTCTAAGAAGGGCATGATTTTTAATACACAGACTGGAGACTTCATATCAGGTATGTGAGTTTGGGGTTACTAAAGAAGTTACGTAGTCATACTTAAGCAAGTGTTTTTATTTCTTAGATACATAGGTCAACCTGAGCAACCACCATCCTGCTTTGAGAGAGTTTAATCTCACAAAAATTCAAGGAGGAAATATTTCCCTATCATTATGAATTGTATGATTTGTAAATATGCAAGCATTTACGTATTTTTTTCTTCTTTCCTGCAATTCCTTGTTACGTCTGATATATACTAATATGTCAGAAATATACACCTCTAAGGCACCAAAATTTTCAGTAGCTTGCCTGTAACGTGATGCAAAGTCTTAGGCATACACAAAGGAACTGAATGCTGTAAATTTTTATTTTTCACTACAAAACATTTTTTATTTTAAATTTACTACAGATGACAAGACAAAATTGAAGTATCAAAAGATCTGAAAAAAAAAACAAAACCAAAACAAAACACCAAACCCAACAGATTAATTCCTAATATTCCAGAAAAGTGAGGATCAAATAAAAATTGAGTGTTATTGCTATTGTTTCTTTTTTGCTTTATTCTTTTTAATTCTTTTACAGTCTGAATGAGCTCAGTTTCGTGGAGACCTGCAGGGAGAAAGATTAGTGAGAGAGTTACTATTCTGCAAATTATTATTTTAAAAATAATAATTTAAAATTATTTTAATAATTAATTTTTATTTAAATAAAAATAAATTATTATTTATTTTATTTTATTTTATTTTATTTTATTTTATTTTATTTTATTTTATTTTATTTTATTTTATTTTATTTTATTTTATTTTATTTTATTTTAATTCTGGAGAGAGAGACTTTATATCTTTGCCATTTCCCCTTCCTCTATTGTGTTATTATGGCAAATCACCAGAAGTGCCAATTTTTATTAATTTATTTCTTCTTGTATGCTTATTCTAATTCTTTCAGAGAATTGAGTGAAAATGTGAGTATTCAGTAAAGCAAGTAATTGTAAACTAGTTATGTTTATAATCAACACAAACCAAGCATAGATTAGTATGGTTGAATGTAGTTAAAACTGCCAATTCCTAGTCTGTTAAAATACAATCCAAGCAGGCTTTAGGATGCACCTAATAGTCTAATATTGTGCTAAAAATAACATCTGTAATATTCAGTGCTCAGACAACACCCATCTGAAAAAAAGCTTCAGAGATTAGCAGATTATATCTACGTATAATTGGTAAACAACTCCATGCAGCTAAGCTTCAAATTTGACTGAAGCTGACTTCCTTCACTGTGATTCACCATCTTTTATAGAGATAAATATATGACTGCTTTTTGGATAACTATGCTGACAAAGATTGTTCTGAGAACTGTATCAAAGAAACAGCATGCCTCATATCTTACTTATTAGCGATTGAAAAACAGGTGTAAGATCATCCTTTTGCAACACTGAAAGTCCATATAGACCTTAATCAAGAAAAATAAGGAATAGAAAGAAATAAAAAGAAAAAAAAAAAAAAGTACTCTTTGGCAAAACTTTTAACATACAAATCCCATGGAATTTAAATTTGCTACGTTTACCCCAAGGGCAAATTGCTGACTGATGTTCAACTAGGTGTCCAACAGGACACCCACACGTTCTTTTCTGCAGAGCTACTTTCTAGATGAGTAGACCAGCAGGTATTGCTACTTGGGGTTGTTCTTCCCCTGGTACACAACTTTGCACTTCTTGTTGAAGAGCAGGATGTTATTACTGGCCCATTTCTCCAGTGTGTCAAGGTCCGTCTGGATGGCAGCAAAACCCCTATTGTTCCTGTCAACCTGTCATTGCTCCCTCTAATTTTGTGCCATCTTCAGACTTTCTGAGAGTACATGCTGTGCCACCAGCCAGATCATAAATGCAGACATTAAGCTAGACTCGATCCAGTGCAGACCCCTGGGGTACACTTCTTGTTACTGACCTCCAAGCAGACTTTCTGCTACTGATCAAATCCCCTGGGTGCAGTCATTCAAACAGTTCTTAAGCCACCTCACTGTCTGCTTATCCAGTCCATACTGCAACAACTTGTGTATGAAGATCTTACAGGAGACAGTGAAACTCCAGGTAGACAGTATGTTCATCTACCAACCCTGTGATTTAATCATATAAGTTTATCAAGTTGGCCAAGCGTGTCTTCCCCTTGGTGAATACATACTGACTACTCCTGAGAATTTTCTTTTTTTTAATGTGCCTGGAAATGGTTTTTAGGATTAGCTGCTCAGTCACTTCATTAAACTCAATCACATAGTTACATAATCAGCAACAAATCTGTGTTAAAGCAAATCTACTTTTGCTAAAAAGTTAGTGAAGGACTCACACACTTAGTGAACACTAGCTTGTCGTGAATAGCTTTTCACAAAACTTTGATCTAGTAGCAATTTAAGATTTATTAATATATTATGGTAAATCTCAGGATTAGATTGCGTGATTTTTAATGGCACTTAATCATCAGCCAGTTTAACATAATTATTCAAAAGAATTTTCTGTTAGAGTTTTTGCTATATTAGAAATAGTAACTACTTGAGGAGTCAGCCCTGAGAGACATTCCACCTGAAAGGTGTCCCAGCTCATGAGCAGATGGAAGGTCACAGCCCACTGTGATAACCAAAGAGCTCATGGGGTTCTTCAGTTAAGGACACTGTGTAGAGCCGTGAGATGACTGACTGTTAGTCCGTACTTTTCCATCCTGACTACGGTTCAGATAAGGCAATTTTGATATTTTCCACCATTCCACCCTGCTATTGCAGTACCTTCCAGAATTTACAGTTCTGGTAGTTCCCAGATCAGGTTGTGATCCAGGCCTCAAGGTCCAAGATGCAATCACGAAGTGGCCGTTCCTACTCACTTGTTATGCCTGTTGCCCACTGACGTTACAGGAATAATATAACTTTAGATAATCTTGAGCTGAACTGGGGAAAGAGCTTAATATTCAGTAAGTGACTTTAGTAAATCTTCAGTGACTGTTATCTGATTAGTCAGATATAGACATCTACATTACACCTGTCTAAAGTTATGTGAGATAAATCCCATTCCACCTAAAAAGTAAGTGAAAATGGTAATGCAGACTTTGCTTGTGTCCTTCTGGTTCTGCAATAGGAATTGCTAGAAGGAAAGAAATTAATTAAGCAATTAACAAATAAATACAAACATAACTTAAAAATTGAATAGATATTAATTCCGTAGACTATTCAATTTTTTAAGCCTTCTGCAGCAAGGGTAATATGTTGTCTTTGTTCTCTTCCATCTATTTCATTCAGTATTTGAAGGAAAAAAATGTCTTTCTTAAGAAATGTCCTGAAGCTTTCTGTAATAGAGAGCTGAAAAAAAAACAAAAAGCAAAAAACAAACAATGCTTAAATGTTAGGAACATTTTATTTTAACATTCCCATCTCCTTTTTCAATATGCAGTGTTCAGAGGTGGCAATCAGCAAGAAATCAGACTGTTAGCTATGCTATACCTCCAGTGCAAGAGGAAATATTTCAGTAACATAAAAGGAAAGTGAACGTGTGGGAACATAATGGCTTTATGTGTCATGTTACTAATACCAGCTTTTCATAGTATACAATAATTGGCTCAACCTAGAATATACTACAAAGTGTTGCATTTCCAAAAGGGACAGTTGTCCTTGCACAAACACACCCCTCTGGATATCTGACTGCGGGTGTTATCTTTCTCCTTAATAAATGGTATTCAAATTCATTAGTGACGTATTATATCAAAACAAAGCAAAACTTTCAAAATATTGAATTAAATTATTTTATTGAAACTTTCTGGAAACCAGTATTATGAGTTAATTAAAATTTGTCTTCTTCATAAGGTTTAGCTTCCCCTGTGCTTGAAGACTTTATTCTATTGCATGAATTGTCTTAAATTGTTGCCTTATATCACAAATCATTTAAAAATCACACTGCTGTTTGATGTCAACCAACTTCAAAAGTAGGACTGCTGGCTTAAAAGAAGTCCTTAACTTCTGCATCATTCATTCACTGAGTCAGATACATATCCAAAAGAGGTAAAAGATTACTGATCTAAAATTCATTATACTTAATTATTCATAATCTAGAAGCTAAATATCAATAATTTATAATAGTTATTCCACTAATTAATCACACGTAATATGCAGAAGTGGGGAAAAAATCTAATTAAAACCATAATACAAGGAGTGACACAGAGTGATGACAGATTAGACTGTATATCATGTGACTTAAGGTTCTTGAGTAGAGTGATGATTGCAAACAAATTGCCTGTAAAATTTCCCAGTTTCTTTTTACCTTAATATTTTCACCTAAAAGATATGATAATCCAGAATATGCTTCAAAACAGCAAACTCTGACGTATGTTAGGCAGCTAGGAACTGAAACAATTTCAATTTTCTGACAGTAATGCACTAGATGTAGAGTTTCTAGAATTAATGTACTCAGACAAAATTTTATAAACTTGACAAAAAATAATATATAAATTTTCTGTACCAAATGGCAGACTTTCAATTTTTTATGTAAATCACTTTTATGTTTCAAAGAAAAAATATTTACTACAGCTTTTAAAGCTATTTTATTCACATTATAAATTGGTGAAATGTCTATATCTCATTAAGACATCTAATTTAGACATATCTATTTCTACATGTAGACATCTCATATGTCTCATATGAGACACTCCAATGTATTCTACTACATCTAGCTCCCCTTGTAGGAGATACTGGTCCTGATCTATCAGCCCCAAACAGATAACAGAGATATTCGATTGGGAACCTCACAGGGATCGGCTGCAGTGAGCACTCCTGGCAGGGAGACTAACGAAGCCAACACCACACCCCCAATAACACAGAACAGAGCCGCAGCCCCTGCCCCTCCCCACCCCCTGAGCAGGCAGGAGCTGTTCTTGTGCCGTCATGGGCACTGATGTGCTGAGGGTGGAGCCAGGGGTGACAACAGCCCACCCACCGCCAGTGCTATAAAAGTAGTCCCTAGGGAGCGCCGCAAACAGGACATGCTAACAGGACTGGCTTGGCAGTTAGCGCAGACAGTTTGCACGGGGCAGTTCAAGGGGGGCAGGGACCTCGCCATGGTGGGCACCTGTCACAGCAGTCGGTCCAAGGCAGCAACCCAAACGGAGGAGATGCTGCCTCTCTGGGCTCACGTGGGCATCAAAGTGGATCCCCTGCGAGGGGAGGTGGCAGTTCAGACAGGTGATTGCTGGGAACTCCAGAATCTGGAGGCCCATCTGGGCCATGAGGGAGGAGGGCACTGTCATGGGTGCAGGTGTGCCCTGCTTCAGGGACTCCTCAAGCAGTTGGCTGGGCTGCAGCAAGAAATTGGCAGCCTGAGGTAGTCTCTGAGGGTGACAGATAGGAGGGGTCTCCCTGCCCCTGCTGTTGCTCGGCAGCCCTCTACTATGTCCCGACAAGTGGTAGAGGCTGCCCCCACTGAACACATGCAGAACAGAGGGCCAGACTGTCTGCAAGAGACAAGGGGCTGAACCCTTGTCTCAGCGTGGAGCAGAAAGAGACGTCTGCCCCCGACACCCACAGTGCCACCTACCCCCATGGTGTCCCTGGGAAATAGATTTGAGGCTCTCAGAAAGGTTGCAGAAGATTCTGAGGGTCTGGACAGTAGTCCGAACCCAGGAAGCAACCCTGAGAAGAGAGTCAAGATTGGTGAAAGTACAAAACATAAGGATCAAGGCCGGATGGAGCACCGCATTGTAACCGGTGCCACAAAAAGAGGAGCGGAGAGGCCTGGTGAATGGGGACTCCTTGCTGAGGGGCACTGAGGCTCCTATCTGCCGCCCAAATAACCTAGACAGAGAAGTGTGCTGTCTTCCTGGGGCATGTGTCAGAGATATTAGGAAGGCTCTGCTGCAACTCATTAAACCGGAGGACTACTATCCTCTCGTAGTCATTCAGGTTGGATATTGGGAAGCCGCTATCAGAATAAAGAAGAATATTAAAAAGGACTTTGCATCCCTGGGGAGGTTGTTAAGGGGATCGGGGGTGCAGGTAGTGTTCTCCTCTGTCCTCCCACTGGGTGACTGGGATGCAGATAGAAGGAGCAGAACAGGACAGGTAAATGACTGGCTGAGGGGGTGGTGTCTGGATCAGGGATTTGGGTATTTTGATCTTGGGCCATCCTTTGAGAGGCCACGTATGTGGGCTATGGACAGACACCAACTGAGCAAGTGGGGCACAAATGTGTTGGGGAGCAAGCTCTCTGGGCTGATTACCAGGGCTTTAAACTAGGTTAGACGGGGGAATGGAGGGGAGCTAAAGGTGACTGAGAAGGGCTGGGGGAAGTCGTCACTACTGTCACTGTTGAAGACAGGGAAAGACTTCTGAGCTCTCCCATAGGATTGTCTGAGGGCTCCTCAGAGAAGGTAGCATTCCTGATCCCCTGGCCAGTATCTTCTTCTTGCATCCCCCCAGGGGTAACTGCACCTGCTGCTTCCCTAAAGTGCCTGTACACCAATGCACGGAGCATGGAAAATAACAGGATGAGCTTGAGATCTGTGTTCGGTCACAGGGCCACAATCTCGTTGCGATCACTGAGATGTGGTAGGACAGCTTGCATGGCTGGAACACTTTCATTGAGGGGTATGTTCTCTTTAGGAGAGACAGGCTGGGGAAGCGAGGGGGTGGGGTTGCCCTTTATGTGAGGGAGCAATTAGAGGGCACCCAGCTCCAGCTGGGGGAGGGTGAAGGACAAGTGGAGAGCTTGTGGGTAAGAATTAAGGGGTGGGCTGGTATGGGAGACACAGTGGTGGGGATCTACTACAGGTCACCAGATCAGGAGGAGGAAGTCAATGAGGCCTTCTATGAGCAGCTGCTAGTAGCCTCACAATCATGAGCGCTGGTCCTCATGGGGGACTTCAGTTACCCAGACATCTGCTGGGTAAGCAACTTGGCCAGGCACGAGCAGTCCAAATGGTTCCTACAATGCATTGAAGACAATTTTCTGATGCAGGTGGTGGAGGAGCTGATAAGGCAGGGGGTGCTCCCGGGCCTCGTTCTTACCAACTGGGATGACCTTGTTAGGGATGTGAAGGTTGGGGGCAGCTTGGGATGCAGCGACCATGAGATGGTGGAGTTCCAGATGGAACTAGGCAAAGGAAGTCAGGCTAAAAGCAGGATTGCTACCCTGGACTTTCAAAGAGCCAACTTTGACCTCTTCCTGGACCTGCTTGGGAGTATCTCAGGGGATAGGTTGCTAGAAGGCAAGGGTGCTTGTGAGAGCTGGGCTACATTTAAGCAGCACTTCTTCCATGCTCAGGATCGGTGCATCCCTAAGAGTAGGAAATCAGGGAACAGGGGCAGGAAACCTGCATGGATGAGGAAGGAGCTCATCAATAAGATCAAAAGGAAGAGGAAGGTCTATGAAATGTGGAAAAAGGGCCTGTCCTGTTGGGAGGAGTATAGATGTGTTGTCAGGGCCTGCAGGGACGCGACGAGGAAGGCTAAAGCCCACCTAGAGATGAGGCTTGCGAAAGAGATAAAGGATAATAAGAAAGGTTTTTTCAAGTATGTAAACAGCAAGAGGAAGACTAGGGATAATGTGGGTCCCTTGCTGAATGAGGGGGGTGTCCTGGACACGGGAGACGCTGAGAAGGCAGAGATACTGAATGCTTTCTTTGCTTCAGTCTTTGCTTCAAGGACACTCCCCCGGGACTCCTCACCCCTGGCAATAGGACAAAGGGTCTGGGAAATGGAGGGCTTCCCCCAGTGGACATGAGAGTGGTTCGGGAGTGTCTGAGTGGGCTCAATGCACACAAATCCATGGGTCCCAATGGGATGCATCTGCGTGTGCTAAGGGAGTTGGCAGATGTGATTGCCGAACTGCTCTCTATAATCTCTGAAAGGTCCTGGAGAACGGGTGAGGTGCCTGAAGACTGGAGGATAGCCAGTGTCACTCCAGTCTTCAAGAAGGGCAGGAAGGAGGATCCAGGAAACTACAGGCCAGTCAGTCTCACCTCTGTCCCTGGAAAGGCATTGGAGTAGCTAGTTCTGGATGCCATCTCCAAGCAATTGGAAGAGAAGAAGGTCATGAGGAGTAGTCA